>NC_086448.1:399173102-399305602 GCF_028390025.1 Pseudophryne corroboree
ATCTGTTTTTCTGACTAGCCGTTCTGGCTACGTAAATTTTCAAAGCCCTGACCACATCAAGTGACTCGGAATCCTCCAAGTCACGTGTAGCCACAGGCACCACAATAGGTTGTTTCATATGAAAGGATGAAACCCTTTTGGCAGGAATTGAGGACGGGTACGCAATTCCGCTCTATCCATATGGAAAATCAGATAGGGGCTTTTATGTGACAAAGCCGCTAATTCCGACACTCGCCTAGCCGACGCCAAGGCTAATAACATGACCGCCTTCCAAGTGAGATATTTTATCTCCACCGTTTTAAGTGGTACAAACCAGTGTGACTTAAGGAACTTAACACCATGTTAAGGTCCCAAGGCTCCACCGGAGGTACAAAAGGAGGCTGAATATGCAGCCCTCCCTTCACAAAAGTCTGAACTTCTGGGAGAGAAGCCAATTATTTTTGAAAGAAAATGGATAGGGCCGAAATCTGAACCTTAATGGAGCCTAATTTTATGCCCAAAATCACTTTGTAGGAAGTGAAGGAAACGGTCCAGATGGAATTCTTCCGTAGGAGCATTCCTGGCCTCATACCAAGAAACATATTTTCGCCATATACAGTGATAATGTTTAGATGTCGCGTCCTTCCTAGCCTTTATCAGCGTAGGAATGACCTCATCCGGAATGCCTTTTTTCCGCTAGGATCCGGCGTTCAACCGCCATGCCGTCAAACGCAGCTGCGGTAAGTCTTGGAACAGACATGGGCCCTGTTGCAACAGGTCCTGTCTTAGAGGAAGAGGCCACGGATTTTCTGTAAGCATTTCATGCAGATTCGCATACCAGGTCCTTCATGGCCAATCTGGAACAATGAGGATTGTTCTCACTCCTCCTTTTCTTATTATTCTCAACCCTTGGGTATGATAGAAAGAGGAGGAAATACATAGACTGACTGGAACACCCACGGTATCACTAGGGCGTCTACCGCTACTGAGGGTCTCTTGACCTGGCGCAATAACTCGGCAGCTTTGTATTGAGGCGGGACGCCATCATGTCTATCTGTGGCAATCCCCACCGAATTGCAAACTTCCTGATGAAGTCCCCACTCTCCAGGACGTAGGTCGTGTCTGCTGAGGAAGTCTGCTTCCCAGTTGTCCACTCCCGGAATGAACACTGCTGACAGTGCGCTTACATGATTCTCCACCCAGCGAAGAATTATGGTGGCTTCCGCCATCGCCACTCTGCTCCTTGTGCCGCCTTGGCGGTTCACATGAGCTACTGCGGTGATGTTGTCTGACCGGCCCAGCACCGGTTGGTCGTGAAGTAAGGTCTCCGCTTGACGTAGGGCGTTGTATATGGCCCTTAGTTTCAAGATGTTGATGTGAAGACAAGGTTCTTGACTTGACCAAAGACCTTGGAAATTTCTTCCCTGTGTGACTGCTCCCCAACCTCGAAGGCTCGCGTCCGTGGTCACCAGGATCCAGTCCTGAATGCCGAACCTGTGGCCCTATAGAAGGTGAGCACTCTGCAGCCACCACATGAGAGATACCCTGGCCCTGGGGGATAGGGTGATCAACTCATGAATCTTTAGATGTGACCCAGATCACTTGTCCAGTAGGTCCCATTTGAAAGTCCTCGCATGGAACCGGCTGAAGGGAATGTATTTCCCCGGACTCGAGTGCAGGGATGCCCTGACACCTGTCTTGGTTTCAATAGGTTCCTGACCAGAGTACCTGGGCCTTCTCTATCTGAAGGTAAACCCGTTTCTGGTTCGTATCCAGAATCACACCCAAGAAGGGTAGACGAGTCATAGGAACCAACTGTGACTTCGGGATATTGAGAATCCAGCCGTGTTGCTGTGACACATTCAGCAAAAGTGACACGCTGTTCAACAACTGCTCTTTTGATCTCCCCCTTATTAGGAGATCGTCCAAGTATGGGATAACTGTGACTCCTTGCTTGCGTAGGAGCACCATCATTTTCGCCAATTACACTGAAATTGGTAATGACAATACTGTACCGCTATTATCCGGTACGCCTGATGGGGTAGATAAATGGGAACATGAAGGTATGCAGCCTTTATGTCTAGCTACACCCTAAAATCCCCCCCTTCCAGGCTGGCAATGATCGCTCTGAGGGATTCCACTTTAAATTTGAACCTTTTCCAGTATAGGTTCAGAGATTTTAATTTTAAAATAGGTCTGACCGAACCGTACAGTTTCGGGACTACAGCCAAGGTTGAGTAATATCCCCTTCCTTGTTGTAGGAGGGGAACCTTGAGCACCACCTGTTGGAGATACAATGTGTGAATTGTATTTGATATTATCTCCCTTTCTGGGGGAGAAGCCGGTAGGTCCGATAAGGAAGACCGGCGAGGAGGTACCTTTTGAATTCCAGCTTGTAACCCTGAGAACAATTTATATTGCCCCGGGATCCACCTGTGAGTGAACTCAGATGTGGCTGAAGAGTCGAAGACGTGCTCCCACTGGGACGGACTCCCTTAGCGGAGCTCCAGCGTGTTGTGGATGTAGTAGAGGCCGGGGAGGACTACTGTTCCTGGGAACTAGCTGTGCCCTGTGCCCTTACCT
This sequence comes from Pseudophryne corroboree, assembly GCF_028390025.1. Taxonomy (NCBI): domain Eukaryota; kingdom Metazoa; phylum Chordata; class Amphibia; order Anura; family Myobatrachidae; genus Pseudophryne; species Pseudophryne corroboree. Next base: position 399,175,665 of record NC_086448.1, read on the forward strand.
CTGGTAAGAAAGGGCGCTCCTCGTACTTTCTTGTTTTTCTGTGACCGAAAACACGGCATTTGAGAATGGCGTGCTTTATTAGGCTGTGAGGGAATATAAGACAAAAGATCCGAATTACCAGCAATAGCTGTGGAGACCAGGTGCGAAAGCCCTTCTCCACACAATTCCTCAGCCTTGTAAGGTAAAACCTCCATATGCCCCTTTTAGTCGGCATCACCTGTCCAGTGCATGTTCCACAGGACACGTCTAGCAGAAATCGACATAGCGTTGACTCTAGAACTCAGAAGACTAATGTCTCTTTGGGCATGTCTTATATACAAGACAGCATCTTTTATATATATATATATATATATATATATATATATATATATATACCCTAGGGTCAATAACATGGTATCCTTATCTAGGGTTTTGTCCACGCTGCTACAGCGCTATAAACCCATGCCGACACAATCGCCAGTCTGAGTAGTGTACGAGAATGTGTGTAAATGGACTTCAAAGTACTTTTACTGCATGCTATCTGCAGGATCCCTGAGGATAGCTGTTAAGTCAGCTCTACCTTTTGGGTAAACGTGTCAATGCCTTGTACACCCTAGGGGAAGATTCCCATTGTATCCTGGCCCCATTAGGGAAAGGATACTCCCTGAGAATTATTTGTGAGAATCTGCAGTTTCTTCCCCTTAAACATGTGTACCCTCGTGTCAGGGACAGATGAGTCATCAGTGATATGCAAAACATATTTTATTACAATAATCATATATTGAATACTTTGCTGCCAGTTTTGGCATTATCGTAGTCGACACTGGAGTCAGACTCCGTGTCGATATCAGTGTCTATTATTTTGGATAGTGGGCGTTGTGAGACTCTGAAAGTATCTGCGACATAGGGACAGACATGGGTAGATCCCCTGTCTGTTCTCTAATCTTTTGTGCAATAAATTTACCTTAGCACTTACTTTTACCTATCCAAACAGGTGTCGGCGTTGTCGACGTAGACACCACACACACACACACACACACACATTTGTTCCATCTCTTCCTTAGGAGAGCCTCAGACATGTTGACACACACATACCGACACACCACACACTCAGGGAATGCTCATCTGAAGGCAGTTCCCCCACAAGGCCCTTTGGAGAGACAGAGAGAGAGTATGCCAGCACACACCCCAGCGCTATATGACCCAGGAAAAAAACACAGCAATGTAATGTTTACCCAGTAGCGCTGTTATTATCTGCGCTGAATTATGTGCCCCCCCCCCTCTTCTTTAAAACCCTCTCATCTACTGGTATAAGCAGGGGAGAGTCCGGGGAGCTTCCTCTCAGCGGTGCTGTGGAGAAAAACATGGCGCTGGTGAGTGCTGAGGGAGAAGCCCCGCCCCTTCGGCGGCAGGCTTCAGTCCCGCTAAAAGTGTAAAATTGACGGGGCTCATGCATATATACAGTGTCCAGCTGTATATATGCTATACTTTTGCCAAAAAGAGGTTTATATTGCTGCCCCGGGCGCCCCCCCCCCCCCCTTCCCTGCACCCTTACAGTGACCGGAGTGTGTGAGGTGTAGTGGAGCAATGGCGCACAGCTGCAGTGCTGTGCGTTACCTCAGTGAAGCTCTGAAGACTTCTGCCGCCTGAGACGTCTTCTGTCTTCGTTTCTTCTGGCTCTGTGAGGAGAACGGCGGCGCGGCTCTGGGAGTGAACGCCCAGGACGAACCTGTGTTCACACCCTCTGGAGCTAATGGTGTCCAGTAGCCGAGGAAGCAGAGCCTATCAGTTAAAAAGGTCTGCCCCTCTCTCCTCAGTCCCTCGATGCAGGGAGCCTGTTGCCAGCAGTGCTCCCTGTAAAAAATAGAGAAAAAATCCAAATAAAAATGCTTTCTAGGCAGAGAACTCAGGAGAGCTCCCTGCAGTGCACCCATTTCCCTCTGGGCACAGTGTAAAACTGGAGGGAGGAGCCAGTGCACACCCAGAATCCAAAGCGCTCTTAAAGTGCCCTATCTCCTGCGGAGCCCGTCTATTCCCCATGGTCCTTTCGGAGTCCCAGCATCCTCTAGGACGTTAGAGAAAATATGATAGTCAAGACAGACATAACTCCACTACTTTTAAAACAACCTAATACTTTTTATAAGAAGCCAGGATGTTACCGTTGTGTCTCCTGCGTCACTTGTAGTCATCTTGACACAGGATCGACATTTAACCATCCACATTCGGGAAAGAAGTATAAAATCCATCATGTCCTGACATGCAGTACCCGGTTCGTCAGTTACATGATTTCATGCCCTTGCGACTTATGCTACATAGGGCAAACTACCGGTATGTTTAAAGAACGTATGGCCATGCACAAGTCATCCATCAAGCAAGCCCTCAGTACTAAACAATCGGATCAACCAGTGGCCAAACACTTTCTTCAGGCTGGACACCAACTATCAGCATTGCGGTACAAAATTATCGACCACATACCACCGTCTATACGCGGTGGTGACCGAGCACAGAGACTGCTTCAAATTGAATCCAAGTGGATTTACACTCTCGATACCGTTTTCCCCAGAGGTCTAAATGAAAAGATTCTTTGGAATGTATTCCTGTGATAGAAACTGTGATATATCTCATTATTAGTTCCTGTATACATATAGCTTTTGCTAGTATTATATATTTTTTTTTTATTCTTGATACCTGCCCATATTGGTTTTACGCGTTGGGTTTTATACATACATGTGTAATAGTACTATGTTTTGGTACAAATGAGCATTGTACTTATGAAATATTTTATTACTGTACGATAATTTTAATGTCGTTTTATTAAAACTATTGTCCTTCGGGTCACGCTGGGTTGATTGTCATTTTATAATATCAGCTACTGTTGTGCGCTCTCCGAATACTGTACTATATTCTATTTTTATCTCCCACTAGCAGGGAGATTGTTCTTGAGGTGCTGCCTGATTTATTACAGCGCGAGTAAAGGGTATTGTTGTTGTGTTTTATATATATATATATATATATATATATATATATATATATATATATATTAGTTTGAAACAGCCGCACATTCAGATCCTATTCAGTCCCATGGGTTAGTTTTATTAATAAGCAGTCTGTGTACCGCTCTGAGATGTGTCCTGCTGCTTCCTGCATGCAAGAACCAGAGCCACTGGTTCAATTGTACATGCAAATGAGAAGAAAATGGAGGGCACAGGTGTGAGTATAAAAATACAATTCCCACATGGCTAACGGAACGTTGGACGTGTTGACGTCACCTGGTCTGTCATCACTTAGCAACGAGCGGTGCTCGTGGCGCTAGAGGCCAGTTGTATGAACTTGTGCGGGAGAGAGCTGTCCGGACACTCAAACTACCACACGGGATCATGGAGCCTGTTTTCAGAAGCTAAGATGTATGTGAGCATGTATTATGATTAAATCAAATTGTATTTTAATACTCACACCTGCGCCCTCCATTTTATTATCATATATTATATATATATATATATATATATATATATATATATATATATATATATATATTAAGAATGCCAAATTGATTTCTCACAAATATTTAAAATGCCCGCTGTAATATATATTGTAAACGCCTGCACCTCTTACTGCCATATCCCATGAATGTGTGCTATTCATCGCAAAACACTGCATCCCATAAGAGAAAACAATACACCCACACATTATCTGAGTTCCAAAGCTCATTGATGTATATATTTGTTATTAAAAGCATATGGATTCAATATATATTACAAAGTACAGTATACCTATAGTTACATGGTTACACTCACACAGTAAGCAGTTAAAACATATAGTTACATACAGTTACATGCCATTACATACAGTTTCAGTTACAGGCCAGCGATACAATTACCATTCCCTCCAATGCATCTTATGTCTCTCTCTCTTTGTAAATAAATACAGGAACTGATCTGGCAGCAAATCCATCATCCTCTGAGACCAAAAAGCCACTGAGCTCCTGTGTGATCAATGTGTTATCTAGTTTTTGGGGGAGGGGACTCTCTCTCATTCATGATGAGTCACTAGTTTCTTTGTATATGCTGAACAGGTTCAGCCTTGGGGACGTCCAAAGGGGCTGGCCTGAGCTTCCTGTTTGGAATATCTATTGTTCTAATAAGAGTGATTTTTAGCTTTCATACATGTAATCATAATTATCCGCTGCAATGTCCCACAACTTCACAACAAGCATCAAATTAATCTACACCTTAAGCTGGTTGTTTTAATAGTAAATATGACAGGTCTATCTTGCTTCGTTCAAATAATACACATACATGACACCACTCCATCATATACAATTCTAAATCATCATGATGTCTGGCGCTTGATACCACCACAATTATGTACTGCATGAAATAAGTGTCAAATCCATCTCTGTGGCATGTCTTTGTAAATGTGTGTGTTACCATATATTGCTGTGCTCGCTGCGCGTATTTGCAAGTATAGCGACTTATATATGTGTAGTTTGTATGTTCTCTTTATGTAATATTTTTTTGACTTCGACAGTATATATATATATATATATATATATATATATATTATACACACACACACATATATATACAGGGAACCACCGCACTCACCAAACCCAGGAATGGGGTACACACCTGCACTCACCACCCCCAGGTCAGGGTGCAGTGGCCTGTGACCGCACTGCTTAAATTATAATATACAGAGAGCCCAGCACTCACCTAAGTAAGCGCACTTACCTCAGTAAATAAATAAATAATAGGGTTTTAGTTTCTGGATTGTACAATACATTTAGGCTTGCAGGCCAAACCTGGAAGCACATTTTTTATTTTACTATGGTGTAATAACAATGGGCAGGTTTTGAAAAGGCTAGATGATAGAGTAGGATTTGCAGTAAGATGGGGTCCCTTGATGGTGGACTGCAAGCTTAAATGCACTGTACACTCCATAAACTAAAACACACATTATTTATCTATGTACTGATGTACTTTATACTAAGCGAGTGCTGGGCTCTCAGTATTATATCTATCTAATTATCTCTCTCTCTCTCTCTGTATATATATATATCCAACATACACAGTATAATGTAAAAAGTTGTATGGGGAGCGCTCGGATAAAAGTTTATATCTCTTAGCGATTTTTCCTTGGAATATTCCTTCAGATTGGATGTATCCGCGGAAAGGTAGATGTTTTCTGGAAAAAGACCCACTCGCCAGAATCCCACAGATAGTAAAATCACTTGTTAATCCATATCTTTTATAGAATTTATGAATTTTAATAAAAATCTTTTTGTAAAATTGTATTGTATGGCTCTTACATTTATCTTGACATTCATGGGAAATTAGATCTTCTTGGGACTTGCTGTCCACCCCTGTCGGGGAGGAGCTCCTATTACAGCTTTTCTACCCACTATGTCTAAGACAGTCACCCAACGTGTTTCGTCTATACAGACGTCCTCAGGGGTGTTTTCTACGTGTAAGAGCAGTGTTCTAACTGTAGATTTGTAAAAAAAAAAAAAAAAAAAAGGGGACAAAATCCAATATAGGCACAACTAATAATCTACATGTGCATATCCAAAACTTGAAATGGTGCAAATAAAGGTACAAGAAATCCAGAAGTCCTTATTACCAGCGTGCAAGAATTTTCAGAAATTCTTATAAACATTTGTTTTTTGTAACTGCAAACTTGTGCTGGTGTCCTCAGTGCTGGCTTAACTCTGAATGCATTAGGATATGCACATATAGATTATTACTTGTGCCTGAAGGAATATTCCTAGGAAAAATCGCTAAGAGATATTGTATAAACTTTTATCCGAGCGCTCCCCCTACAACTTTTTACATTGATAAACCACTGGATCTCAACTGGCAAGAGGACCTGTTTTGGGGAATAGCTGCTGATTCCCCCAAACACTATTGTGCAATTGGTTATTTTATCTGTTGTTGTTGTTGTTGTTGATAGATAGATAGATAGATAGATAGATAGATAGATAGATAGATAGATAGATAGATAGATAGATGATAGAAAAATTTCTGACACAGATTTCCTTTTTTTGACTGTGTAAGCTACCGTATGTAATTTGAAATTAAACAACGTAGACGCAATTGCAGTGGAGACGTATGAAATTATTAGGGATTGCAACCACTTTTATACAGTTTTTTTTTTATGGTCAAAGTCTAATATGTCTGTTTTTGAGGTTTATCAATGTTTTGCACCTTGTGGTTAACCCTCTACATTTGATTTTGTGAAGACTTAACTATATGGTTGGATAATAATGGGCCGTATGTAATGATGCACAAGTTTGGCGGTAGTGCGGGATGCCGGCCGAACTCAGACATTTTTATTTAAAGGGGCAATCACTTACAAGGCAAAACCATGCATTGTAAGTGATTGCCCCTTTTAATAAAAACATCCATGTTCTGCTGGCACCCTGCACGGGCGCCGAACTTGGGCATCATTACATCAGGCTCCAGATCTCTACCTCCTGGAGAGTGTTCTTCACTTGGCTGGACTTTGTGAAGTGTTTTTTCTTTACAATGGAAGAATACCATGACAATCCACCACTGATGTCTTTCATGGATGTCCAGAACTTTTTGTGTTGCCAAGCTCACAAGTACGTTCTTTTTTTATTTTATTTATTATTAGCATGTACCAAACTGTAAATTTCACGCTTTCTCTCTGATGGATTTTGTTTGTTTTTGCAGCAGAGGAATGGCCTGTTTTACTTACATTGAGAGCTCACTTGACCACATGTTGTGAGTTCACATGAACAGCTCCCAAATGCAAATGCCACACTTGGGGGTATATTTACTAAGATTCGTGTTTCTCCCGAATTGGTGGTAGTTTAAACTGGAATTTTATCAAATATTTTTCTGCAACATTTTTAAATCATTTTCGGGAATTCACTATGCTGCAGAGTTTTGTTTTTTCGTATTTTCCAATGTCGATGTTATTCATATCGTCGGGCAGTGTTTTACGGGAGTGATGAGTAAAACACTGCCGGACATAACACAATGACGCCCGGCCGGATCAGTGAGATCCGTGCAGGGCTTCATTCTGTACAGTATTAAAAGAGTTAAAAGAGTTAAAAGTGTTAAGAAAATTGTGTGGGGTCCCCCCTCCCAAGCATAACCAGCCTCAGGCTCTTTGAGCCGGTCCTGGTTGTTTAAATACCGGTGGGGAATTGACTGCGGTCCCCCAGTATTTAGACAACCAGCACTGGGCTCTTGAGCCCGCCCTGGTTCCAAAAATACGGGGGACAAAAGACGTAGGGGTCCCCCGTATTTTTAAAACCATCACTGGGCTCCACTAGCCGAGAAGATAATGCCACAACCGGGGGCCACTTTTATACTGGTCCCTGCGGCTGTGGCATTACCCCCCTAAACTAGTCACCCCTGGCCGGGGTCACCAACAAGAGTGACCCAATTAACTTTGTGGTTAACCGCAGACCGCAAAGTACCCATCACAGGCTAGAATGGAAGTGTGCGAACCCCCATTCTAGCCGGTGTGCTGCTCCTGATTGGCTGTGCACTACTAGCCTGTCAATCAGGAGAGCACCATGACGTGGCGCTCCCTGATTGGCTGCTGGGATCTCCAGTGACAGAAGTCATGGGGGTTCCCGGCATTCGGGGAAAGGGGTTCCATGTGTAAACATAGAACCCTTTTAGTGGCGTGGATCGGGCTTTAATTTTTTTGTTTTTTTTTACAAGCCCGTGAATTACTACAGGAACGAAGAGGACAGATCATCACTGGATAATAGGCGACTATATTGGAATTTTGATTTTACAGGGATACGTTTGGATTCTACATGGAGAAGGGGACGTGGGTTGTAGGTAAGTATGTATGAGTGTGTAAGTGTGTTTTAATAAATTTGTACTTTCAAAGTGTGTGTATTGTTCTTATTTGGGTATTTCTGTTGTTGTAGAAAAACAGGTACCAGTGGGCCCGTTGTTTCCCTGCATGCTGGTACTTGTGGTTCTCCAAGCGCCAGCAAGCGAGGGAGGCTTGCTGGGACTTGTAGTACTAAAACAAAAGACAATATTCTTTTTTTACACATAAAAATGCTATCAGCACCCCATCCACCGTCCAGGGATATGGGGGACAAACTCGGGCTTCACTCCTGGTCCTTGGGTGCCTGGAGGGGGGGACCCCTTGATTTAAGGGGTCCCCACTCCCCCAGGGTACCCTGGCCTGGGGTGACTAGTTGGGGGGGTAATGCCACGGCTGCAGGGACCAGTATAAAAGTGTCCCCCGGCTGTGGCATTATCTTCTCGGCTAGTGGAGCCCGGTGCTGGTTTAAAAGATATGGGGGACCCATACGTCTTCTGTCCCCCGTACTTTTGGAACCAGGGCCAGCCCTAGAGCCCGGTGCAGGTTGGCTAAATACGGGGGGACCCCAGCCAAATTCCCCCCCCCCCCCCCCCCCGGCTGGTTATACATAGGAGGGGGGACCCCAGTCAATTTTTTTTTATGATTTTTAATTATTTCAGACCCTTTTACACAGATAAGCATGCACGGATCTCACTGATCCGTGCATGACTATCTGAACACGCCAGCAAAAAGCCAGGTCTATTTGAAAGCTCCTTTTTTTTAACGAATTCCGTGATTTCAAGGCAGTTGTCGGCAGTGATTGAGAATACAAATTCTTAGTAAATTGCTGAGTTGTATAAAATAACAGCCGTGTTTGACTGACTCATAGTCTATTCATTCGTATTTGTGAACTCTGCTGGGAAAAACAATACAAATAGCCCCAACACTGCTGAGATATGCGTTTAGTAAATTCTGTGATCACATTTAGAAGAAAAACACAAACACAAATTAAATTGGGACCTTCCTAAATATACCCCTTGGAATTAACTCCAGACCTTTTGACTGCTTAATTGATAAATTACAAAGCAATAACCCGGACCTGTCCATGAAACAGCTTTTGAGTTAATAGTCCAATTACTTTTGGTCTCTTGAAAAAAAATGGCTCCACTTCCTCCACTTTGGATGTGGATACTCTTAAATTAAAGCTTATGGGGTATATGCAATTGCGGTCGAATTCCCGAAATTGTCGAATTTCGGGACTTTTTCGCCAAAAAAAAAAAATTGTCAATGCAATTCAGTACTTTCCGTCAAAAAAACGGACTTTCAAAATTCGACTTTTTGAAATTTGACTTTTGTCAAATTCTACTTTTCTGCAATGAAACAAGTGCTGCAATTCGACCAAAGTATATTCAATTGAAGTTTGGAAATTCGACAACAGTGCTTTTAGACAGTAAATTCGACATTTTCAATCCGCCACACTTTGGTGGGTGAAACTAATAAAAAAAATTTAAAACATGTTTTTTTTTGTGTTTTTTTTTATTGATAATAGCATATCTATTTATATTAGAAGGGATTAGGTACTTGGTTTGTCTTTTTTGGAGGCACAAGTATTATTTATATATTTTTTAAAATAATATTTTTATTTTTTATTTTTTTTAGATGGAATGGTAAAATTCAGAAAAAAAATGGCGTGGGGTCCCCCCTCCAAAGCATAACCAGCCTCGGGCTCTTCGAGCTGGTCCTGGTTCTAAAAATGCGGGGGGAAAATTGACAGGGGATCCCCCGTATTTTTAAAACCAGCACCGGGCTCTGCGCCTGGTGCAAAAAATACGGGGGACAAAAAGAGTAGGGGTCCCCCGTATTTTATACACCAGCATCGGGCTCCACTAGCTGGACAGATAATGCCACAGCCGGGGGTCACTTTTATACAGTGCCTTGCGGCCGTGGCATTAAATATCCAACTAGTCACCCCTGGCCGGGGTACCCTGGGGGAGTGGGGACCCCTTCAATCAAGGGGTCCCCCCCCAGCCACCCAAGGGCCAGGGGTGAAGCCCGAGGCTGTCCCCCCCATCCAAGGGCTGCAGATGGGGGGCTGATAGCCTTGTCAAAATTGAAAGAATATTGTTTTTTCCAGTAATACTACAAGTCCCAGCAAGCCTCCCCCGCAAGCTGGTACTTGGAGAACCACAAGTACCAGCATGCGGGAGAAAAACGGGCCCGCTGGTACCTGTAGTACTACTGGGAAAAAAATACCCAAATAAAAACAGGAGACACACACCGTGACAAGTACAACTTTATTACACACTGCCGACACACACATACTTACCTATGTTGACACGAAGCAGTCGGTCCTCTTCTCCAAGTAGAATCCACGGGTACCTGAAAATAAAAGATAATTATACTCACCTGATCCAGGGTCCAGAGATAAATCCACGTACTTGTCGACCACCGGACTGAAAGGTGTCCCATGTTGACACATGAGACCCCTTTCCACGAATGCAGACACCCCCGTGACAGCTGTCACAGAAGTGTCTCTTCAGCCAATCAGCGAGTGCAACGACCTTGCACTCTGCTGATTGGCTCTGTGCGCGAAAGAGCTGTCAGACAGCGCATCGCAAAGCCTCTCCATTATATTCAATGGTGGGAACTTTGCAGTTAGTGGTGGGGTCACCCGCGGTCAGCGGTTGACCGCGGGTAACCCCGCCGCTGACGGCAAAGTTCCCACCATTGAAAGTAATGGAGGGAGCTGTGCGATGCGCTGTCTGAGCTAAGACGCGCACAGCCAATCAGGTGAGCGCTACGACGTGGCACTTCCTGATTGGCTGAAGGGACCTCAGTGACAGCAGTCACGTGGGGTCCCGGCATTCGGGGAAAGGGGTCTCATGTGTCAACATGGGACCCCTTTCAGTCCGGTGGTCGGGTATTCGTGTTTTTTTTTTTGCCAAGTACGTGGATTATCTCTGGACACTGGATCAGGTGAGTGTTTTTTTTTACACAGGTACCCCGGATCGTCGGAGTCGAGACGTGGCAGTCGGCGTGTCAACATAGGTAAGTATGTGTGTGTGTCGTCAGTGTGTAATAAAGTTGTACTTGTCACGGTGTGTGTCTCCTGTTTTTATTTGGGTATTTTTTTCCCAGTAGTACTACAGGTACCAGCGGGCCCGTTTTTCTCCCGCATGCTGGTACTTGTGGTTCTCCAAGTACCAGCTTGCGGGGGAGGCTTGCTGGGACTTGTAGTACTAATGGAAAAAACAATATTCTTTCGATTTTGACAAGGCTATCAGCCCCCCATCCGCAGCCCTTGGATGGGGGGGACAGCCTCGGGCTTCACCCCTGGCCCTTGGGTGGCTGGGGGGGGACCCCTTGATTGAAGGGGTCCCCACTCCCCCAGGGTACCCCGGCCAGGGGTGACTAGTTGGATATTTAATGCCACGGCCGCAGGGCACTGTATAAAAGTGACCCCCGGCTGTGGCATTATCTGTCCAGCTAGTGGAGCCCGATGCTGGTGTATAAAATACGGGGGACCCCTACTCTTTTTGTCCCCCGTATTTTTTGCACCAGCACCAGGCGCAGAGCCTGGTGCTAGTTTTAAAAATACGGGGGATCCCCTGTCCAATTTTTCCCCGCATTTTTAGAACCAGGACCAGCTCGAAGAGCCCGAGGCTGGTTATGCTTCGGAGGGGGGATCCCACGCCATTTTTTGGGGGGTTTTTCCCGTTTTTCCCCGTTTTTAAAAATCGCGGCAAAATCCGGCAAATCGGCCGTTTTTCGCCCGCGGGACTGTTGAATCTGTTTTCCATTGAATATGGTGAATTTCGGCAACCACTTGCCAAAATTGGACGGTCGAATTGTGTCGAATCAAAAAATGGCGATAATTTGCCGCGATTCGCCGCTAATTGCATATACCCCTATACCTTTAATCAGAGAGAAGCCCCAGAGCTGGGATACTGAACATGGGTCTGAGCCAGGGCATCACATGCACTTAACCTTTCAGACTGCTGCCGGGACCGGGTAATTGGCGGTTATCGCTGTCCACAAAGGACTCTTGGAGATGATGTAATCTCCAAACAGCAGCTTTGTAGGCATGACCTAGATCATGCCTTTCTCACTGCAACTGACCCATATCAGACGCGAGAATAACCCTGGTCGCGGACCTGGGATGTACGACCCGAGAGGACCATGGGTTCGATTCTCACCATTGCCCTAACTGTGTGGATGGAGTTTCTATATTCTCCCCATACTTGCGTGGGTTTCCTTCGGATGCTCTGGTTTTCTCCCACAATCCAAATATATACTGGTAGGCTAATGGGCTCCCAACAACATTAACCCTAGCATGAATGCATCTGCGTGTACATGTGATAGGGAATATTGATTGTAAGCTCCACTGGGGCAGGGACTGATGTGAAATTGTCAAATATTCTTTGTAAAAGCGGCAGTCAGTAGATGTGTGTGCAATATAAACAACTTTATATATGATACTAATATATGTATGCTTACAAAGATTTCATTTGCAGCTGATAAATACATATAGATTAAACATACTCTACCACTGTGCATTTCAACTCCGTAGAACTCAAGTGTTCTTGCAATGTTAATGTAGCATGACTCTGCTTCCGTTTGTCCAAGACCACTAAAAAGGGATGAGAGAGACTTGTTACTGCTAAATATACAATTTGTAATTCTATACAATGAAAATATACCATCAATCATATTTATTTATATTTCCCTATGAAAATCACAAAGTTAGTGTACTCTTGGCCAAGGTAGAGCTCACTGTTACCGGAGTACAATAGTGACATTAAGAAATTATTGCAAAAACAGTATGAGGATAAAATAAAATAAAAAATAAAAAACCCAAAACAAAACAGTGAGACTGGGGCTCAGGCAGACACAGAACTATAGCTGTTTTATCCCATCTGACTGCTGCTGTGAGCAGCAGAGTCAGGAGGAAACCCTATCAGGGTTCGTCAGTTTTACTATGTTAATTTAGTTTGATGGCAGTTGCTTTTAAAAAGTTCCAGAGTAAAAAATTAACCCCTTTGCTGTGGAGTGTGAGTGGGGCTCATCCTCCGGGTATTCAGCAAGACTGCAGAGTATGAGAGCACCACTCATCCTCCACAGTGAATGTCAATAACCAGCAAAGCCTACAGTATTACCCAGTAACATGCAGGTCATGTCGGCAAGTGACACCAGTGCACGCATTTGTGCTGACATCACCTTTGAATAAAAAAAATTAAGTGGTGAAGGGAGAGACTTAAAGTTCCCCAGCACCTAGAAAGATTGGGGTAAAACTTGTTTGAATGAGTTAAGTAATCTCTTTCAAAGGGATCAGTATGAAAAACCCGCAGCTGGGATCCCATCTGTCAGTATACCAACAGCGGGATCCCGGCCACTGGTATGCCAGCAGTTGGGCGAGCTGCGCTTATCAAAGGTTATATTCTCTCTCTATGGGTGTCTTGGACACCCATAGAGGGAGAAAATCCTGTGGTGCCGGCGGCTGTATTCACAGCTACGTATTGCTTAGTGTTCACCAGACGGCTACCCCACACTATAGGTGGGATGTACTAAAGGGACTAACACCCGGCCGCCGGGTTTTCGACGCCGAGGGTATCACCATCTTTTGATGGTGATACCCTATAGAAGCCTATGGGCTTCTTACCGCCAGCCGCCGCATCCCGCTGCCTCAGCCACCCTGTGCCGCTCACGCTGAACCCCCTCCCACGGCATACCTGTGTGCAGGCAGCCCTGGTCCCGGAACCCAAACTCCTCCTCCCCCAGAAACTAATCCCGAAGTCCTTATGGCTGCAGCGAAGAGTAGCCCGGGACTGATGCTTGCTTGCCGGTCTGCGAGGAGACCCCAGGGAGGTGACCGAGACCCCTGCACAACCTTTTGAAAGGTATCGCAGAGCATCTCTGTCACCGCATTGCAATGTTAATCGCATATGTTAGTACATATGCAATTAGTATCGCTGCAGTGGCCGGCAAGGGCGGTGATGTATTTGAATACATCCCGCCGTATGTGTCCTATCACCTCCTATAATAGGTGCCCACTACAATCAAATTGGCACCAATATATGTGGCCCCTTAGCAGTTATTGTTTGGTGATCAATGTGGTAGACAGCAAATATTACCCAGCACTACAGAAAGGCAACCGCATTGTGCCTTATCTCCTCCATACTAGCCCACACACACATGGGGCACTCTATGTTGAAAGAGGGGAGACTCCTCTCTAACCAGTAAGCCCCCTTAGTGGCTATTATCTGGCAATCACAAACTGAACACAAAAAAACGAGATTTATGGTAAGAACTTACCGTTGTTAAATCTCTTTCTGCGAGGTACACTGGGCTCCAAAGGGAATAACATTGGGGTGTAGAGTAGGATCTTGATCTGAGGCACCAAAAGGCTCAAAGCTTTGACTGTTCCCAAGATGCATAGTGCCACCTCCTCTATAACCCCGCCTCCGTGCACAGGAGCTCAGTTTTTGTCAACCAGTCCAACGCAGTAGCAGGTAAAAGAGACGACAATCGTTAGTAGCCACATACATCACACACTCACGACAGGAGTGGATGTCAGCGGCTAATGCCATACCAACCCAAAGAAGCTAAGGGCGTCAGGGTGGGCGCCCTGTGGAGCCCAGTGTACCTCGCAGAAAGAGACTTAACAACGGTAAGTTCTTACCATAAATCTTGTTTACTGCTGCGGGGTACACTAGGCTCCACAGGGAATAACACCGGGGATGTCCTAAAGCAGTTCCTTATGGGAGGGGATGCACTGTAGCGGGCAAAAGAACCTGACGCCCAAAGGAAGCATCCTGGGAGGCGGAAGTATTGAAGGCATAGAACCTTAGGAACATGTTCACTGAGGACCAGGTAGCCGCCTTGCACTATTGTTCAACGGTCGCACCACGGCGGGCCGCCCAAGAAGGTCCAACAGACCGAGTAAAATGGGCTTTGATGGTATCAGGAGCTGGAAGGCCAGCCTGTACATAAAAATGTGCAATCACCATTCTAATCCATCTGGCCAAGGTCTGCTTATTAGCAGGCCAGCAACATTTGTGAAAACCTAATAGCACGAAGAGAGTTTCAGACTTCCGAATGGAAGCAGTTCTCTTCACATAGATCCGGAGAGCCTGTACCACATCCAAAGACCACTCTCCGGAAGGCAACTCCGGAGAATTAAAGGCAGGAACCACAATCTCCTGGTTAAGGTGAAAGGAAGACACCACCTTAGGTAGGTAACCAGGGCGTGTACCAAGAACTGCCCGATCACAGTGAAAAATCAGATAGGGAGATTTACAGGGTAAGGCACCCAAGTCTTAAACACGTCTAGCAGAAGCAATGGCTAGCAGTAACAAGACCTTAAGGGAAAGCCACTTAAGATCTGCGGATGCAAGAGGTTCAAATGGAAATCCTTGCAAGGCCTCCAAGACCACCGACAAATCCCAAGGGGCCACAGGTGGGACATAATGAGGCTGAATGTGCAACACACCCTGAGTGAAGGTATGAACATCAGGCAGAGATGCAATTTTTCTCTGAATCCATACCGACAAGGCAGAAATAGGAACCTTGAGGGGGGCCAGACGAAGGCCTTAGTCCAGGCCTTGCTGTAGAAAAGCCAAAAGTTTGGCTGTACTAAACTTGTAAGCGTCATGATTGTTATTTGTTCACCAAGCAAAGTAAGAATTCCAGACCCTATGGTAAATCCGAGCAGAAGCCGGCTTACGGGCCTTCAACATAGTTTGAATGACCACCTCCGAAAAACCCTTGGCCCTCAGTACGGAAGCTTCAAGAGCCACGCAGTCAAAGCCAGACGGGTCAAATCCGGAGGTCTGAGAAACAATACCGTCTGGGCCACGCTGGAGCAAGCAGAAGTAGCATGCCTCCTTCTTGTTTGAACTTCTTTATCACTCTAAGCAGTAGAGACACTGGAGGGAACACATATGGCAACCGAAAGTTCCACAGGATTGCCAGTGCATCCACGAACGCTGCTTGAAGATCCCTTGTTCCTGCTCCGAAGACTGAAACCTTGTGTTGTGTCGAGACGCCATCAGGTCTACATCTGGAGTGCCCCACTTGTCAACGAGGAGTTGAAAAACTTCCGGATGGAGGCTCAACTCCCTGGCGTGCACGTCCCGATGACTGAGAAAGTCCACTTCCCAGTTTAGGACCCCCGGAATGAACACCGCCGATATAGCAGGCAGATGGCGTTCCGCCCATTGAAGAATCCTTGATACTTCCCTCATTGCCATGCGGCTTCGAGTGCCGCCTTGATGATTTATGTACGCCACTGTGGTGGCGTTGTCCGACTGTACCTGAACAGGTCTGTTCTGCATTAGATGCTGGGCCAGGTACAGTGCGTTGAACACCGCCCGCAGTTCCAGAATGTTTATTGGGGAGATTCCTCCTCGGTCCACCGACCCTGAAGGAAGTGTTGCTCCAAGACCACGCCCCAGCCTCTCAGACTGGCATCCGTCGTCAGAAGGACCCAGTTGGAGATCCAGAAGGGACGACCCCCGCTCAAACGTCTGTCCTGCAGCCACCAGTTCAGTGACAGATGGACCTCCGGAAACAAGGAGATCATGTGAGACCTGATCCGGTGAGGCAGGCTGTCCCATTTGGTAAGAATCAATATCTGCAAAGGGCGGGAATGGAATTGAGCATACTCCACCATGTCGAAAGCCAACATCATGAGACCTAGCACTTGCAAGCTTCAGGACCTTCTCCTGAGACAAGAACAACCGCTGGTTGCAGGTGTCCAACAACGCTCCCAGGTGCACCATGCTCTGTGCAGGGACCAGGGAAGATTTCTTGCAGTTGATGAGCCACCAGTGTGCTTGCAGAAACTGGATGGTCAGATCCAGATGGCGTAGGAGAACTTCTGGGGAATTTGCCAGAATCAAAAAGTTGTCCAGATACGGTAGGATCCTGACCCCTTGACGGCGGAGTACAGCCGTCATAATCGCCATGACCTTGGTGTAAACACGCGGAGCCGTGGTCAACCCAATAGGTAACACCCAAAATTGGTAATGGAGGTTGCCCAATGCAAATTGCTGACGCGACATTGCAATGGGAATATGCAGGTAAGCATCCTGGGACAGTGCTAGACTGTGAGGAAGTAATGGCCTGTTTTGATGACCCCTTGGTCTTAGGCGGGTGAGAGTCAGATTTCTTTTTAGTCAGTGACTGGTTTAATTGCTGTAACTGATTGGAGATTTGATCCGCCCATGGCAGATTAACTGCAGGTACCATGATCGGTTGTACCGGCACAGGGGGTCCCATAGGGGGCGTAAGTTTATTTACAAGCATAGTTAATAACGAGGAAAATGTAGCCAAAGGTAAGTCATTTTGAACCCCCGTTGCCACTCTATTCCACTGGGGGGTAGGGAACCCCCAGAACCTGAACTCTCTGCTGCCAAGTTTTCCTCAAACATGCCTGCAGCGTCACCTTCACACACTGTGGGATCAGCTCCAACTTTGTTGCCCCCTGAAGCCAACATAGCTAAAAGTACAATCTCAGGCAACACAGTACAATATCAGCAGCAATATACCTGACAAGCACCCCCTGTGCAGCTTGTGTACTCCGCAAACAGGGAATTCAAGAGGTATATGGTGACTAAAAATCACAAAGAAAAATACACAATGAGTATGTCTTGTAAGACACCTATATCAGATAATAAACCTGATGCACTGAGCTCCCTCAGGTCATAAAATATAGGGATAGCAATCTGAGAGAGAGACATGAAATGGAGGCCACACAGCAGCTACATGCACACACATATAGTCACAATGTACAATGCAGAAACTATGACATGCAATAAAACTGCACTGGACTATCAATACAAAGTAATACTCAGTATAGCTATAAAATTAGTAGATATATCAATGCACAGCAAAGACTGGCTGTATATCACAGGGTACTTGTACTATATAACCATGACCAAATGCATTGTTTCTTAACCAACACTGTCAATAGACATGTAGACTACTTAAGTGTCTTGTAAAATGCACAGCGCTGACGTGCAGGTGGCTTTACAAAGGAGGATTTGCCCAAACAGTCCAAGGAACAGTGCTGCTCTTTGTAATGGCACCCAAACACTGACTGGGAGTGAGGGAGAGAGAGATATACAGCTCCAGGGCGGGGAAATTACTGTAAATGGTGCCCTGGAGCTGGAGGAGGGTCTACAGGTCCAAGCTTTATCCCCCTGCTGGACCTCACCACTGGTACTATGGGCTGTAATAAAAACGTTTTTTATGAGGTAAAAACTGACCTGTGCTCTTGCCCTGATGGTTTAGTGGAGTCCCTGCTCGACCACAGTGTCCACTCCAGCGCGTGGTCCGCCTCCCAGCGGCCACACCTGATCGCGATTTCAGCGGGACCCGCCTAGGGGACCCACTTACCTCCTCCGAGTGTGGCCACATGATCCAGGAGAACTTCGGAGAGTGTGTGACTAACTGTGAGCAAACTGGAGCCTCCGCTATAAGTACCCGGCAACCAGGGCGCGGGAGTATACAGCGCCGTTGGGGGGAGGTGATGGAGCTGCAGCAGGAGATGTCTGACTGACATCTATCACTGTTGTAGCCCTTGAAGTCTTCTATCTTCGCTTAAAAAGCTCTTCGCACGGCTGCTGTAGCAGCCCACCTGTTGTATGCCTGCTTACTGCATGGCACCAACTACAAAACTGAGCTACTGTGCACAGAAGCAGGGTTATAGAGGAGGCAGCGCTATGCATCTTGGGAACAGTCAAAGCTTTGAGCCAGTTGGTGCCTCGGATCAAGATCCTACTCTACACCCCAATGTTATTCCCTGTGGAGCCCCAGTGTACCCCGCAGCAGAAATGATATTTTCCACAGATAGGGGGGATAGGAGAGGGGGGAATCTAAAGCCCATATTTCCCCCATGTTATGTCTAAAAAAGTATACATTTGCTGTATACCTGTATGATATGCTTTAAAATTAATAAAAAGTGTTGTGTTTTTTTAATAAGAAAAAAGTAACCCCTCATTTAATTTGATAGGTTCTTAAAATGGTAGGCCAGGCCACAATATTCTTCCTACACATAGTAAGTGTTTAAATCAAGACAGTGAAATCGTTTTAATTTCAAGTGCAGATTTTTTTTTTATGTCAAACCCTACACACAGAATCAGTGGCATATCTACAATGGGTCCAGAGTGTGCACTCTACACCCATTTCTTCAATACGTTCTTCTCCGGATCGGCAATGCTGCACAAATCACAGAGAAAATGGTGCAGTGCCATTTCCCAAGAGATCTGTAGTGATAAAGTCTGCTCACAAATGCACTGCCTGGCTGCATGTTAGAGAGGCGGGGGCCTAAACGGAGACTGCACACATGTCCCCTCCTCTGTTAATTTGCACCTGCATAGAATCTTGCTTTTTAATCTTTTGGAAAGGTGGGTTATTGGAAAAACAAGATCATCAACATATTTCTTTGAGGTGCTTATAAGACTAAAAGAAATATAAAATTTTCTTCTGAGTAATGCCATAACAAATGACACACTCCACTGGTCACGTAAACAATGCATACTTGACTATATTTTATTTCTCCTCTCAGGGAGAAGTCCAGCGATTTGCGTCATTTTAACCCCTTCTTTACCAGACGGACCTGCGAATACGGGAGATTATCTCTCCATCCTGCCCGCATTACTAGGGTGCGAGCAGGATGCGGGAGACCTGCCCACTCTTCAGGGGGGGCTACCCCAAAAAACGGGAGCCTCCCGCAGCTTCCGGGAGAGTAGGTAAGTATGAAACAATGGTAACTTCAGGTCATATAAAACATGTAATCCTGATAAAAAGTTAGACAGAACACAGCCCCAAACGTCCAAAATAACTAATATCATGATTACCTGTGTTGATTGTGGAGAGATTCAACTTTGCTTAAAAAATCATTATCTTGATCGGGAATAAAAGTTTTATTTGAAAGGTGTCCTGGTAGATGCACGGAAGAATTGTAATCTCCAAACTCAGCTGTGCAATAAAAAAAACAAAAACGAAACTATGAATCAGAAAACAAACTATGAAAAATAATATAGTACGGTATTGGACATAGCCATAAATATAGGATTTTGGTACCTACCGGGAAATCCTTTTCTCGTTGTCAGTAGAGGGTGCTGGGGTCCACATTAGTACCATGGGGTATAAACGGATCCAACAGTGGCCATTGGCACTTTAAGAGTTTGAGTGCGGGTTGGCTCATCCCTCTATGCCTCTCCTACCAGACTCAGTCTAGAAACTGTGCCCGAGGAGACGGACATCTTCGAGGGAAGGATTATACACAGATAGCGGTGAGATTCGTACCAGCTCACACATACAAGCCAACGAAGCTTAAACACTCAGCAACTGCGGAAACATTACTTACCAAGTAACAACGCAGTACTCAACAAAATGAAGTTGTACTGAACCAAAGAATATTTGCAGGAAAACTAAGCGCTGGGCGGGTGCCCAGCATCCTCTACGGACTACGAGAAAAGGATTTACTGGTAGGTACCAAAATCATATTTTCTCTTACGTCCTAGAGGATGCTGGGGTCCACATTAGTACCACGGGGATGTACCAAAGCTCCCAGAACAGGAGGGAAAGAGCGGAGGCTCCTGCAGAACTGATTGACTGAACTTCAGATCATCAGAGGCCAAAGTACAACCTTGCAAACATGTTCGACCCAGACCAAGTTGCAGCTCGGCAAAGTTGTAAAGCCGAGACACCCCGGGCAGCTGCCCTGAAAGAACCCACCTTACGAGTAGAGTGGGCCTTGACAGATTTTGGACACGGCAGTCCTGCCGTAGAATAAGCGTGCTGGATAGTGAACCTAATCCAGCGAGAAATAGTCTGCTTAGAAGCAGGACACCCAATTTTCTTGGGATCATATAGGACAAACCGAGAGTCCGACTTTCTGTGATGAGAAGTTCTCTTCACATATATCTTCAGAGCCCTTACAACATCCAAAGACTTTGATGTAATTGAGGAGTCAGTAGTCGCTGGCACCACAATAGGTTGATTGATATGAAATGCCGACACAACCTTCGGAAGAAACTGCTGACGTGTCCGGAGCTCAGCTCTATTTTCGTGGAAGATCAAGAAAGGGCTTTTACAGGATACGCGTCTAGCAGAAGCTAAGGCCAACAACATGACCACCTTCCATTTAAGAAACTTGACCTCAACCTCCTGTAGAGGCTCAAACCAATCCTACTGGAGGGACTGCAACACCACGTTAAGGTCCCAAGGCGCCGTAGGCGGTACAATGGGAGGTTGGATGTGCAGAACTCCCTTTAAAAAAGTCTGAACCTCATGGAGGGCAGCCAAATGTTTCTGAAAGAAAATGAATAGGGCTGAAATCTGAGCCTTCACAGATCCTAACCTCAGGCCCATATTCACACCTGCTTGGAGAAACCGTCCGAGTTGAAACTCCACCGTCGTAAACTTCTTGGATTCACACCAAGAGACATATTTCTTCCAAATACGATGGTAATGTTTAGACGTTACCCCTTTCCTAGCCTGTATGAGGGTAAGAATTACCTTCTTCGGAATGCCCTTCCGAGCAAGTATCAGGTGCTCAACTTCCATGCCATCAAACGAAGCTGCGGTAAGTCTTGATAGGCGAACGGCCCCTGTTGCAGCAGGTCCTCCCGAAGAGGAAGAGGTCTCGGATCTTCTTTCAGTAGATTCAGAAAGTCCGCGTACCAAGCCCTTCTTGGCCAGTCTGGGGCAATGAGGATCGCTTTAACCCTTGTTCTCATTATCAGCTTTAGGATTCTTGGGATGAGTGGTGGAAACACGTACACTGACTGGAACACCCACGGAAACACCAGGGCGTCCACTGCCACTGCCTGTGGGTCTCTTGATCTAGAACAATAATGCCGAAGCTTCTTGTTGAGAAGAGAGGCAATCATGTCTATTTGGGGCAATCCCCAAAGGTCTGTTATTTCCTTGAACACCTCTGGATGGAGACCCCACTCCCCTGGATGGAGATCGTGTCTGCTGAGGAAGTCTGCTTCCCAGTTGTCTACTCCCGGAATGAAGATGGCTGACAGCTCTAACGCGTGTTTTCCTGTCCAGAGGAGTATTCTTGTCATCTCTGACATTGCCGCTCTGCTCTTTGTTCCGCCTTGTCGGTTTATGTAAGCCACTGTTGTTACGTTGTCCGACTGCACTTGAATGGCCTGATTTCTCAGAAGAGGGGCCGCCTGAAGACCGTTGTAGACGGCTCTTAGATCCAGGATGTTGATGGGCAGGCCGGCTTCCAGGCTTGACCACCATCCTTGGAAGGTTACTCCTCGAGTGACTGCTCCCCAGCCCCAAAGGCTCGCATCCGTGGCTAGAAGGACCCAGTCCTAAATCCCGAACCTGCAGCCCTCCAGAAGATGAGGCAATTGGAGCCACCACAGGAGTGAAAACCTGGCCCTTGGTGACAGATGAATTCTCTGGCGCATGTGGAGATGAGACCCTGACAACTTGTCCAGAAGATCCAGTTGGAAGGTCTGAGCGTGGAACCTCCCATAATGGAGAGCCTTGTAAGAGGCCACCATCTTTCACAATAGGCGAATGCAATGATGAACCGACACGGGGCTGGCTTCAGGACATCCCGGACCATACCTTGTATCACCAACGCCTTTTCCTGCGGAAGAAACACATTCTGCACTTTCGTATCCAGGATCATTCCCAGAAAGGACAACCTCTGGGTTGGTTCCAAATGTGACTTTGGAAGGTTCAGAATCCAACCATGACTCCTGAGGAGGCGTGTTGTGAGAACAATGGACTGCAGCAGCTTCTCCGTGGACGATGCCTTTATCAGCAGATCGTCCAGATATAGAAATGATGTTCACACTGTTTGCGGAGGAGAACCATCATTTCGGCCATCACCTTGGTAAATACCCTTGGTGCTGTGGAGAGGCCGAATGGCAGGGCCTGGAACTGAAAATGACAGAACAGCAATGCGAAATGTAGATGAGCCTGATGCGGCAGCCAGATCGGAATGTGGAGGTACGCATCCTTGATATCCAGGGATACCAGGAATTCCCCCTCTTCCAGACCTGATATCACCGCCCTGAGCGACTCCATCTTAAACTCCTTTAGAAAGGGGTTCAATGATTTTAGGTTCAGAATGGGCCTGACCGAACCATCCGGTTTTAGTACCACGAAAAGGTTTGAATAGTAACCTTTGTTCTGCAAGTAAGGTGGTCCACCAGTTTTTGGACAGCGTATTGTAGTACAGTGCTGGTAAGCCTGATTTGAAAAAGCGATGAGGGGGGGGTTTGAAATTCCAGCCTTTATCCCTGGGATATAATATATATCACCCAGGGATCCTGGGTGGACGATACCCAGACCTGACTGAAGTGTCTGAGTCTCTCTCCCACTGGCCCCACCTGCAGGGCGCGCGGTCCACCGTCATGTAGAGGACTTTGGCGTACCTAAAGCAGGCTTTTGTTCCTGGTAACCTGCAGCTGCAGGTTTCTTGGACTTAATTCGACCTCCCCTAAAGAAGGTATTGGACGTTCTGGCCCTTCTGTGCTTGTTAGGCCAAAAGGACTGTGTTGCAGATGAAAAGAAGGATTTAATCGGAGCAGGTGCTGCTGAGGGAAGAAACGGAGAGACTTACCCACTGTAGCCGTGGATAGCCACGCGTCTAGAGCTTCCCCAAAGAGAGCCTGATCTGTATAGGGTAGGGCCTCCACCCTTTTTCTGGATTCCGCGTCGGCCGACCACTGGCGCAGCCACAGTCCCCGACGAGCTGAAACAGACATGGAAGATATTCCAGCAGCCATGGAACCCAGGTATTTCATGGATTCTACCATAAAACCTGCTGAATCATGTTTATTGTGTAAATATAATGCAACATCATCCCTGTCCATCGTATCCAAATCCTCAAGTAATGTAGCCGACCACTTTACTATTGCCTTTGCAATCCATGCAGTAGCAATAGTGGGAAGTAATATGGCCCCTGAAGCAGTGTACATTGATTTAAGCGTGTTATACATTTTTCTGTCAGCCGGCTCCTTTAAGGCGGTAGATCCTGGAACAGGCAAAACCACCTTCTTTGAGAGTCTGGACACAGATGCATCAACAATCGGCGGGTTTTCCCATTTTTTCCTATCCTCCTCAGTGAAAGGAAACACCACCTGGACCCTTTTAGGGACCTGGAATTTTTTCTCAGGGTTTACCCATGCTTTTTCAAATATAGCATTCAATTTCTTTGAAGCAGGAAGGCTAGCGAGTGAAAAGAAAAAAAAAAAACTCCTCAACCTGCTCAGGTGTGGTATCATTAACATTCAACACATTCCTGATAGCCTCTATCAACAATTGCACCCCATTTGCAAGAGATGCAAAACCCCGCAACAAATCCCATCACCGTCTGTGGTATCAGAATCGGTATCGTGTCGTCTTGTGTGCCCTGCACAAGTGCACGTTTGTGGGGGTATATAGCGAGGCGTCCTGAGGTACCAGAACCCGGACATACTGCTACAGAGCTCTGTAATACCAGGGTTGCAGATTCATTACTTGCAACCATGTCAGAAATCTGAGAAATCCAAGATTTGATAGAAGAAAACCACTCCGGTTCCCTTGCTGGTATCTGTGCTAAACCAGTGCTATCATGATTACATGGAATGGGATCATCCTGGGAGGAAAAACCCTCTGCAGCATATGACACAGTGTCCCTGGACATAGCAAAAGGAGACCACCAAACACTCCACACACACACACACACACACACACACAGGTGGGTGCAGACAGAGTTTCCCCACCAAGAATGGCAAGAGAGACACGGAGATTGGAGCCAACCCACACACAGCGCTTTTAGCAAAGGTAGACCCCTTGTCAGCACTGACTGTGCACCTTAATAGGACTCACAGATACACATTGCCCCAGTGTCAGATATACATTGCCCTACATGCCAGATATCAGGATTTTGGTACTTACCGATAAATCCCTTTCTCCGATTCCACAGGGGCCACTGGAGCGTAGTTACAATGGGGAATAGTAGGCAGTAATTGGGAGCTGGCACTTTAAAAAACTCTAACCCTGTGGCTAGCTCCTCCCCTACTATCTCCCCTCCAAGCCAGTCTACGTAAAACTGTGCCCAAGGAGAGCTGTAATAAAGAAAACCTTAAGGTAGAGGAGGTTATTGACGTCTAGTCAACCAGGATAACCCAAACTAACCCTGGAATAGAACCTAACAATAAACAGGTTAACCTGAACTCAACAAGCGGTCATTTATTGAACCGCAAACCGTTAAGCAAAAAACAACAAGGAGGAACAGCGCTGGGCGGGCGTCCAGTGGCCCCTGTGGAATCGGAGAAAGGGATTTATCGGTAAGTACCAAAATCCTGATTTCTCCTTCATCCACTAGGGGCCACTGGAGCGTAGTTACAATGGGGACGTCCCAGAGCTCCCAGAACGGGAGGGAGAGCGCTGAGAGTCCTGTAAAACCGCTCGGCCAAACTGAGATGCAGAGGCCGCAAAAGTGTCAAACTTGTAGAATTTGACAAACGTATGACGGCCGGACCAAGTAGCCGTCCGACATAAAGTAGTCATAGAGACCCCCCGGGCAGCCGCCCAAGAAGGTCCCACAGAGCGTGTGGAGTGTGCTGAAATGGAAGATGGAGATTCCCGAGAAGCCGCCAAATAAGCTTGTCTGATGGTCAGTCGAATCCATCGAGACAAGGTTTGCTTAGAGGCCGGCCAACCACGGCGGGCAGCGTCGTACAGAACAAATAAGGAATCAGACTTCCGAATAGCTGAAGTCCTATCCACATAGATCTTGAGCGCTCTTACAACGTCCAATGATCTCGCATCCGGAGAGTCCCCCGAGAGGGCCGGGACGACAAGCGGCTGATTGATGTGAAAATCAGACACCACTTTAGGTAGAAAGGACATACGAGTACGAAGCTCGGCCCTATCCGCATGAAACACCAGGTAAGGAGACCTGCAAGAGAGAGCCCCCAGTTCCGACACCCGTCTAGCTGAAGCCAGCGCCAGGAGAAGAACCACCTTCCAGGTGAGATATTTTATCTCTACTGATTCCAGGGGCTCAAACAATGAAGACTGCAGAAAAGACAGGACAAAACTGAGGTCCCATGGCGCTGTCGGAGGACGGAAGGGAGGCTGTATTCGAAGAACCCCTTGAAAGAAGGTCTGAACCTCAGGCAGCAAGGCTAACCTTTTCTGGAAGTAAACCGAAAGAGCAGAGACCTGCACTTTTAGTGAGCCCAGTCTTAGGCCTGCTGAAAAAACCGCCTGCAAAAAACGGAGAAGACGGGCTAAGCTATACACGAAAGGAGAAAATTCTCGACGTTCACACCATGCTACATAAGCCTTCCAAATGCGGTAGTAGTGAGAAGATGTAACTGACTTTCTAGCCCGAAGCATAGTAGGTATAACTGTACGAGGAATCCCCTTCCTTGTCAAGATGGCTTTCTCAACAGCCACGCCGTCAAACGTAGCCTGCGTAAGTCTGGATAAAGAAAAGGACCCTGTTGTAGAAGGTCGTCTCGTAGTGGTAGGGTCCAAGGCTCGGCCACCGACAACAGATGTAGAGTGGAGTACCAAACCCTGTGTGGCCAATCCGGAGCCACTAGGAGAACCAGAGCGTCTTCCCTCTTGATGCGTTGCAGAACCTTCGGCAACAGCGGGAAAGGAGGAAAGAGGTAGACGAACCGTAAATTCCAAGGAGCCGTGAGGGCATCCACGGCCGCCGCCGCCAGGTCGCTTGTCCGAGAATAATAAAGAGGCAACTGATGGTTCAGGCGGGATGCCATGAGGTCGATCTGTGGTTTTCCCCACCGACGTACCAGTTGCCAAAACACCTGGGGATGTAGCGACCACTCTCCCGGGTGCATGTCCTGTCGGCTTAGATAGTCGGCTTCCCAATTGTCCACTCCCGAAATAAATATTTACGAGAAGGACAGAGCATACTTCTCCGCCCAAAGAAGGATTTTGGTGACTTCCCTCATTGCTGCGCGGCTGCGAGTGCCGCCCTGACGGTTGATGTACGCTACCGCCGTGGCGTTGTCGGACTGAACTCTGACCGCTCGACCTCGCAGGAGGTGATGTGCCTGCAGCAGGGCGTTGTACACCGCCGTTAGTTCGAGAATGTTTATGGGGAGAGCGGATTCGTGGATTGACCAGCGCCCCTGAAACTGATGTCCCAGGGTCACTGCCCCCCAGCCTCGCAGACTGGCGTCCGTGGTGAGGAGAGTCCAATCCCATATGCCGAACCGTCTTCCTTCCAACAGATGGGTCGACTGGAGCCACCAGAGCAGCGATGACCGTGCCTTTGGAGATAGCGTCACCCGCTGATGAAGGAACAGATGAGATCCTGACCACTGATTTAGAAGACACAGCTGAAACGGTCGAGAGTGGAAGCGACCGTACGGAAGAGCTTCGAACGCTGCTACCATCTTTCCCAGCAGGCGAATGCACAGATATACTGACACCCGACGGTGCTGAAGGACCAATCTTACCAGTGTCTGCAGAGACAGTATCTTGTCCCGCGGAAGGAAAACCCTCTGATGGACTGTGTCGAGAATCATTCCCAGAAACAACAGCCGTTGTGAGGGGCATAAGTGAGACTTCGGAAAACTCAGGACCCACCCGTGTCGGATCAGAAGGTCCTGTGTCATCCGGATATTCTGAAGCAACCCTTCTGCTGAGCTTGCTTTTATTAGCAGATCGTCCAGATAGGGAACAATTGTCACACCCTGCTTCCGAAGTAGGGCCATCATGACCGCCATGACCTTTGTGAACACTCTGGGAGCAGAAGAGAGACCGAAAGGAAGGGCCTGGAACTGTAAATGAGCGTCCTGTATTGCGAACCGGAGAAAAGCCTGATGAGGAGGCCAAATGGGAACATGTAAGTATGCGTCCTTGATGTCTAAGGATGCCAGAAACTCGTCTTTTTCCAACCCCGCAATAACAGACTGGAGGGACTCCATCTTGAACTTGAATACCTTCAAATACGGATTGAGATCTTTCAAGTTCAGGATTGGTCTGACTGAGCCGTCCGGCTTCGGTACTAGAAACAGGCTTGAGTAATAGCCCTGTTTCCGATGATGCGAGGGAACAGGGATCACAACCCTTGCAGACAGAAGCTTCTGGACCGCAGCTTGTAAGGCAACTCCCCGGTTGTCGGAAACTGGCAAACCCGTGGTAAAGAACCGCTGGGGTGGTTGTTCCTGAAAAACGAGCTTGTAACCGCAAGTGATGAGATCCCGGACCCAAGCATCTGGGCAGGACTGTATCCAGACCTCCTTGAAATCCCACAAACCAGCTCCCACCCTGTGATCTCCCAGGTGGGAGGGAGGCCCGTCATGCGGCGGCAGTGGTAGAAGACTTAATGTCTGACTGGGCTGAGGCTGCGGAACCTCTATCCCTGTCGCCGCCTCTACCTCTATGGCCACGGAAGGTAGAAGCTCCACCCCTGGCCTGTCCTCGAAACCTGGAAGGGGCACGAAAGGATCGAAAAGTGGGACCCCTATATGGTCTGCGAGCGGCTGGAGCAGTAGAAGGAAGATAAGCCGACCTACCCCCCGTGGCCGTAGAGATCCAGGAATCCAGATCCTTACCAAACAGAAACTCACCCGTAAAGGGCAACGCCTCTGCCGCCCTTTTGGATTCCGTATCCGCATGCCGCATCCCTCTGGAGCTAATGGTGTCCAGTAGCCTTAGAAGCACAAGCTAGCTGCAAGCAGGTAGGTTTGCTTCTCTCCCCTCAGTCCCTCGTAGCAGTGAGTCTGTTGCCAGCAGATCTCACTGAAAATAAAAAACCTAACAAATACTTTCTTTTCTAGCAAGCTCAGGAGAGCCCACTAGGTGCATCCAGCTCTGGCCGGGCACAGATTCTAACTGAGGTCAGGAGGAGGGGCATAGAGGGAGGAGCCAGTGCACACCAGATAGTACCTAATCTTTCTTTTAGTGTGCACAGTCTCCTGCGAAGCCCGTCTATTCCCCATGGTCCTTACGGAGTTCCCAGCATCCACTAGGACGTCAGAGAAATATGTGTATCACCTTATAGATGTGCAACGGCGCTAATGCTGATGTGCTCCACCCCTGCTATGACCCCATTGTACCAGTACAGAGTCTGCAACAGTGTGGGTCCATGGAGGATCAGCGAGCATGCAGCCTTGATGATCCGCAGCAGCAGGAAATGGCACCTTCCCGCCTCTGGTCCCGATCTACTGGAAGTCCCGCCCCTTGTAATGGCACGCGGTCCCATTAATGTTTATACTGGCTAATTTTAACATAAAACAGTACAAACAAAGCCTAATTGACAGTGAGCACTGTGGAGCATAAGCCCGCTGAGCCAGTTTAGCCCGCGGCAGGCACCACAGCTTGTGGCCCGTGACCGCCGCCAAACCATACTAGGTACCCGCTAACCAGGACTCCGGTGTTAACACACACCGCACCTGGCGATCTTCGGAATCTGAATGGAGGGTGGCGGCAAGCTGCTGGCGTGCGCACACACAGTATGGTGTGTGAAACAGCACCTCAAGAGATCAGTGTCCTGTCAGCTGGGATTATGAACCATTAACTCTCAGGAGGTTGGTTCAGTCCCCCCCTCTAAGTCCCACGAAGCAGGTAGACTAGCTGCCAACCAGTACTACCTGAAAATAAATAACTAAAAATAAGAATTTACTCACCGGTAATTCTATTTCTCGTAGTCCGTAGTGGATGCTGGGGACTCCGTAAGGACCATGGGGAATAGACGGGCTCCGCAGGAGACTGGGCACTCTAAAATAAAGATTAGGTACTATCTGGTGTGCACTGGCTCCTCCCTCTATGCCCCTCCTCCAGACCTCAATTAGGGAAACTGTGCCCGGAAGAGCTGACATTACAAGGAAAGGATTTAGGAATCCAGGGTAAGACTCATACCAGCCACACCAATCACACCGTACAACTTGTGATAACCTTACCCAGTTCACAGTATGAACAACAACTGAGCCTCACTCAACGGATGGCTCATAACAATAACCCTTTATTAAGCAATAACTATATACATGTATTGCAGAAAGTCCGCACTTGGGACGGGCGCCCAGCATCCACTACGGACTACGAGAAATAGAATTACCGGTGAGTAAATTCTTATTTTCTCTAACGTCCTAGTGGATGCTGGGGACTTCGTAAGGATTATGGGGATTATACCAAAGCTCCCAAACGGGCGGTAGAGTGCGGATGACTCTGCAGCACTGAATGGGCAAACACAAGGTCCTCCTCAGCCAGGGTATCAAACTTGTAGAACTTAGCAAAGGTGTTTGAACCCGACCAAGTAGCAGCTCGGCAAAGTTGTAAAGCAGAGACCCCCTCGGGCAGCCCCCCAAGAAGAGCCCACCTTCCTTGTGGAATGGGCTTTCACTGATTTTGGATGCGGCAATCCAGCCGCAGAATGAGCCTGCTGAATCGTACTACAGATCCAGCGAGCAATAGTTTGCTTTGCAGCAGGAGCACCCAGCTTATTGGGTGCATACAGAATAAATAGCGAGTCAGTCTTCCTGACTCCAGCCGTTCTGGAAATATACATTTTCAAAGCCCGGACTACGTCCAGCAACTTGGAGTCCTCCTAGTCCCGAGTAGCCGCAGGCACCACAATAGGTTGGTTCAAATGAAACGATGATACCACCTTTGGGAGAAATTGGGGGCGAGTCCGCAATTCTGCTCTGTCCATATGGAAGATCAGATAGGGGCTTTTACATGACAAAGCCGCCAATTCTGACACACGCCTAGCCGATGCTAAGGCCAACAGCATGACCACTTTCCACGTGAGATACTTTAGTTCCACGGTCTTAAGTGGCTCAAACCAGTGGGATTTCAGGAAATCCAACACCACATTAAGATCTCAAGGCGCCACTGGTGGCACAAAAGGGGGCTGAATATGCAGCACTCCCTTAACAAACGTCTGAACCTCAGGCAGTGAAGCCAGTTCTTTTTGAAAGAAAATGGATAGGGCCGAAATCTGGACCTTTATGGACCCTAATTTTAGGCCCATAGTCACACCTGACTGTAGGAGGTGCAGAAATCGACCTAGCTGGAATTCCTCTGTAGGGGCCTTCCTGGCCTCACACCAAGCAACATATTTTCGCCATATAAGGTGATAATGCTTTGCGGTCACATCCTTCCTAGCCCTTATCAGCGTAGGAATCACTTCATCCGGGATGCCCTTTTCTGTTAGGATCCGGCGTTCAACCGCCATGCCGTCAAACGCAGCCGCGGTAAGTCTTGTAACAGACAGGGCCCCTGTTGCAACAGGTCCTGTCTGAGAGGCAGAGGCCATGGGTCCTCTGTGATTATCGCCTGAGGGTCCCTTGACCTGGCGCAATATCTTTTTAGCTTTTTGTTGAGGCGGGACGCCATCATGTCCACCTGTGGCAGTTCCCACCGATTTGCAATCTGCGTGAAGACTTCTTGATGAAGTCCCCACTCTCCCGGGTGGAGGTCGTGTCTGCTGAGGAAGTCTGCTTCCCAGTTGTCCACTCCCGGAATGAACACTGCTGACAGTGCTTGCACGTGATTCTCCGCCCAACGAAGAATCTTTGTGGCTTCCGCTATTGCCACCCTGCTTCTTGTGCCGCCCTGGCGGTTTACATGGGTGACCGCCGTGATGTTGTCTGACTGAATCAGCACTGGTTGGTCTCGAAGCAGGGGCTCCGCTTGACACAGGGCGTTGTATATGGCCCTCAGTTCCAGTACATTTATGTGCAGACAAGTCTCCTGACTTGAACACAGCCCTTGGAAGTTTCTTCCCTGAGTGACTGCCACTCATCCGCGGAGGCTTGCATCCGTGGTCACCAGGACCCAGTCCTGTATGCCGAACCTGCGGCCCTTGAGAAGATGAGCACTCTGCAGCCACCACAAAAGAGACACCCTGGCCCTCGGGGACAGGGTGATCAGCCGATGCATCTGAAAATGCGATCCGGACCACTTGTCCAACAGATCCCACTGAAAGATTCTCGCATGGAACCTGCCGAAGGGAATGGCTTCGTATGAGGCCACCATCTTTCCCAGGACTCGCGTGCAGTGGTGCACCGACACCTGTTTTGGTTTTAGGAGGTCCCTGACCAGAGTCACTAGCTCCTGAGCCTTCTCCTCCGGGAGAAACACCTTCTTCTGTTCTGTGTCCAGAATCATGCCCAGGAATGGTAGACGCGTCGTAGGAATCAGCTGCGACTTTGGAATATTCAGAATCCAGCCGTGTTGTTGCAGCACTTCCTAAGAGTGTGCTACGCTGATCAACAACTGCTCCCTGGACCTCGCCTTTATGAGGAGATCGTCCAAGTATAGGATAACCGTAACTCCTTGCTTCCGAAGGAGTACCATCATTTCCACCATTACCTTGGTAAATATTCTCGGTGCCGTGGACAGGCCAAACGGCAACGTCTGGAACTGGTAATGACAGTCCTGTACCACAAATCTGAGGTACTCCTGGTGAGGTGGATAAACGGGGACATGCAAGTAAGCATCCTTGATGTCCAGAGATACCATAAAATCCCCCTCTTCCAGGCTTGCAATGACCGCTCTGAGAGATTCCATTTTGAACTTGAATTTTTTCATATAAATGTTCAGGGATTTTAAATTCAGAATGGGTCTTACCGAACCGTCCGGTTTCGGTACCACAAACAATGTGGAATAGTAACCCCTTCCCTGTTGAAGGAGGGGGACCATTATTATCACTTGCTGGAGGTACAGCTTGTGAATTGCCGCCAGCACTACCTCCCTTTCCATGGGGGAAGCTGGCAAGGCTGATTTTAGGTAACGGTGAGGGGGAGTCACTTCGAATTGCGGCTTGTATCCCTGAGATACAATTTGTACAGCCCAGGGATCCACTTGGGAGCAAACCCACTGGTTGCTGAATTTTCGGAGACGCGCCCCCACCGCACCTGGCTCCGCCTGTGGAGCCCCAGCGTCATGCGGTGGACTTAGTGGAAGCGGGGGAGGACTTTTGTTCCTGGGAACTGGCTGCATGGTGCAGCTTCTTTCCTCTACCCCTGCCTCTGGCAAGAAAGGATGCACCTCTGACCTTCTTGCTTCTCTGAGAACGAAAGGACTGCATTTGATAATACGGTGCTTTCTTAGGCTGTGAGGAAACCTGAGGCAAGAAAATCGACTTTCCAGCTGTCGCTGTGGACACAAGGTCCGAGAGACCGTCCCCAAACAATTCCTCACCCTTATAAGGCAAAACCTCCATGTGTTTTTTAGAATCTGCATCCCCTGTCCATTGCCGAGTCCATAATACCCTTCTGGCAGAAATGGACATTGCATTTATTCTAGAGCCCAGCAGGCAAATGTCCCTCTGGGCATCACGCATATATAAGACGGTGTCTTTTATATGGCCCAGGGTTAGCAAAACAGTATCCCTGTCCAGGGCATCTATGTCCTCTGACAGAGTATCTGTCCATGCTGCTACAGCGCTACACATCCAGGCCGAAGCAATAGCTGGTCTCAGTAGAGTACCAGAGTGTGTATAAACTGACTTCAGGATAGCTTCCTGCTTCCTATCTGCAGGATCCTTTAGGGCGGCCGTATCCTGAGACGGTAGGGCCACCTTCTTAGATAAGCGTGTCAACGCCTTATCTACCCTAGGGGAGGATTCCCAACGTAACCTGTCCGTTGGCGGGAAAGGGTACGCCATCAGTAGCCTTTTGGAAATCACTACTTTCTTATCAGGGGAACTCCACGCTTCTTCACATAATTCATTTAATTCATGTGAAGGGGGAAAAGTCACTGCCTGCTTTTTCTCCCCAAACATATACACCCTCTTGTCAGGGACAGGGTTAACCTCAGAAATGTGCAATACATCTTTAATTGCAATAATCATGTAGCGGATGGCTTTGGTCATCTTAGGCTGTAAATGTGCCTCATCATCGTCGACACTGGAGTCGGACTCCGTGTCGGCATCTGTGTCAACCATCTGAGATAGTGGGCGTTTATGAGACACTGACGGACTCTGAGTCGCCTGGGCAGGCACGGGTTGAGACCCCGGCTGTCCCAAGGCTGCAGCGTCATCAAACCTTCTATGCAAGGAGCTTACATTATCATTTAAGACCTTCCACATATCCATCCCATCAGGTGTCGGCCCCGACGGCGGCGACACCACATTTATCTGCACTTGCTCCGCCTCCACGTAACCTTCCTCATCAAACATGTCGACACATCCGTACCGACACACTGCACACACACAGGGAATGTTCTGACTGAGGACAGGACCCCACAAAGGCCTTTGGGGAGACAGAGAGAGAGTATGCCAGCACACACCACAGCGCTATATAACCAAGGGATTTACACTAAAATAAGTGATTACCCAATAGCTGCTGATTTTATGTCTTTTGCGCCTAAATTTATGTGCCCCCCCTCTCTTTTTCCCTTTCTGTACCTGGATACTGCAGGGGAGAGCCTGGGGAGCTGCTTCCAGCGGAGCTGTGAAGAGAAAATGGTGCTGGTTAGTGCTGAGGAAGAAGGCCCCGCCCCCTCAGCGGCGGGCTTCTATCCCGCTTTCAATGTGTAAAAATGGCGGGGGCTCGGACATATATACAGTCCCTGACTGTATATATGTCTATTTTTGCCAAAAAAGGTATTACATTGCTGCCCAGGGCGCCCCCTCCCCCCCCTGCGCCCTGCACCCTACAGTGACCGGAGTGTGCGGTGTGCTGTGGGAGCAATGGCGCACAGCTGCAGTGCTGTGCGCTACCTTAAGTGAAGACAGGAGTCTTCTGCCGACGATTTCGATGTCTTCTTGCTTCTGCTGGCTGCTGTACTTCTGGCTCTGCGAGGGGGGCTGGGGCGCGGCTCCGGGAACGGACGATCAAGGTCAGGTCCTGTGTTCGAACCCTCTGGAGCTAATGGTGTCCAGTAGCCTAAGAAGCGCAACCTAGCTGCAGTGAGTAGGTTTGCTTCTCTCCCCTCAGTCCCACGTAGCAAAGAGTCTGTTGCCAGCAGAAGCTCTCTGAAAATAAAAAACCTAACAATATATTTTCTTTACTAGTAAGCTCAGGAGAGCCCACTAGGAGCACCCAGCTCTGGCCGGGCACAGATTCTAACTGAGGTCAGGAGGAGGGGCATAGAGGGAGGAGCCAGTGCACACCAGATAGTACCTAATCTTTCTTTAGAGTGCCCAGTCTCCTGCGGAGCCCGTCTATTCCCCATGGTCCTTACGGAGTCCCCAGCATCCACTAGGACGTTAGAGAAATAAAAAAATAAAGGAAACTCTCTGGAGCTCCAGAGAAATGCACCCGGTCTCCTTGGGCACATTTTTCTAAACTTAGTCTGGTAGGAGGGGCATAGAGTGGAGGAGCCAGCACACACATACACACACTAATGGTTTTTAAAGTGCCAGGCTCCAGTGGACCTGATATATACCCTATGATACTAAACTACAGTTCCCCGGTATCCACTAGGACTTTGGAGAAAAAATTATAAATAGTACAAATATATTATTTGTGCTATATATAAAGGACCAATGAATATTTCAGAAAATGTTCTGTGATGAGCCCAAGAAAAAATTATCCTTGCAAATAAAGAATTCATGCCAACTGACTTAAAGAAAACAGGCCTACACAGAAGGATTATGAATAATTAATAAAGTGATCTAGACTTTTTCCTATGAAACACTGTGTGCAATGATATAAACCTGAGACAAAACCACAAAAACACAAGCATGTACACAAAGGTCAAGTGACTATGGGGGTCATTCCAAGTTGATCCCTCGCTAGCTACTTTTAGCAGCCATGCAAACGCATAGTCGCCGCCCACGGGCAAGTGTATTTTCACTTTGCAAGAGTGCGAACACCTGTGCAGCCGAGTGGTACAAAAACATTTTGTGCAAAACAAGACCAGCCGTGCAGTTACTTATTATGTGCGATGATTGTAGCGACAAAGGTCCCGGAATTGACGTCAGATACCCGCCCTGCAAACGTCTGAGTTTTCCCAAACACTCCTAGAAAACGGTCAGTTGACACCCATAAACGCCCTCTTCCTGTCAATCTCCTTGCGATCGGCTGTGCGAATGGAATCTTTGCTAGATCCAGTGTACAGCAGTGATGCTCTTTGTGCCCGTACGACGCGTGTGCGCATTGCAACGCATGCGCAGTTTTGCCTTTTTTTTACCTGATCGATGTGCTGCGAAAATCGGCAGCGAGTGATCAACTTGGAATGACCCCCTGT
The DNA here is from genome assembly GCF_028390025.1 of Pseudophryne corroboree. Taxonomy (NCBI): domain Eukaryota; kingdom Metazoa; phylum Chordata; class Amphibia; order Anura; family Myobatrachidae; genus Pseudophryne; species Pseudophryne corroboree. The sequence goes on from NC_086448.1 coordinate 399,211,596, forward strand.
GTCTGCAGCAGCCACATATATAGGGGCAAACACACATGTATACAGTGATACATGCTTTAAAATTCACAGTTATCTTTACAGAGACATCTATCCTGATAGGAACAGACAATCAAGATCACATCTGGTTTATATACATGAACATAAAGACCTGTAGGGACAGACACCGCAACAAGTAGTCAACAGGACATGAACAGCTTTAAATGTCATCACACACTTCTATGATGCAGACAAAGTACATGTGCCATTCTTTGTAGAATTGCCTTTCCTTATCATGCTGGAAGAATGTATACCATTACCAATGTTTAGTAGTGACCAGAGCTGGCCCTAACCAATATGATGCCCTAGGCAAGATTTTGGCTGGTGACCCATTGCACAGACGCTAGTTCCACCTCTGACCCTGTACCCCTTTCCCAGCACCATCACCCCTCACACACAGCAGTCCTCATTTTGGTGTTACTACCCCCTATATTTTAAAATGGAATAGTGTGCACATTCAGTGCGCAGCCCAAACTGGTGCATGTTCTTGCTGGGAAGGGGCATCGCCACACAATAATACCCCCAGATGAAATTACTCCTCACAGTAGTGCCCCTTATTCAGATTACACCACACCAGGGTGGTCATTCCGAGTTGTTCGCTTGTTATTTTTTTTCGCATCGCAGCGATTATCCGCTTAATGCGCATGTGCAATGTTCGCACTGCGACAAGTAAATTTGCTATGCAGTTAGGAATATTACTCACGGCATTACGAGGTTTTTTTCTTCGTTCTGGTGATCGTAATGTGATTGACAGGAAGTGGGTGTTTCTGGGCGGAAACAGGCCGTTTTATGGGTGTGTGCGGAAAAACGCTACCGTTTCTGGGAAAAACGCGGGAGTGGCCGAAGAAACGGAGGAGTGTCTGGGCGAACGCTGGGTGTGTTTGTGACGTCAAACCAGGAACGACAAGCACTGAACTGATCGCAGATGCCGAGTAAGTCTGGAGCTACTCAGAAACTGCTAAGAACTGTCTATTCACAATTTTGAGAATCTTTCGTTCGAAATTTTACTATGCTAAGATTCACTCCCAGTAGGCGGCAGCTTAGCATGTGCAATGCTGCTAAATGCAGCTTGCGAGCGAACAACTCGGAATGACCACCCATATTGTTCTTTATTCACATTAGACCACACAGTAGTGCCCTTTCTATACGTTACAATGCCGCACATTAGTAAGGCATTTCGTATTCAGATAGAGCCGCAGTCACACACAGAATATAGGCATGCTGTATATAATTTTAAATCACCAGAAGCTGCTTGTGCTCCCAGGCATTCCAAATGCCCTAGGCATTTGCCTAGTTTGCCTATACCTAGGGCCGGCTCTGGTAGTGACTCATCATTATTCATGACTTCTTCAGCATTCAGGCATGCTTCACTTGGAAGCAAGACACTTTGAGATCACTTGCGGGTTTGCAGATGCGTCAACCATTAACCAGTTTCTGTTTCATGTACGGTATATACTCAGCAGGGGCGTGCGGTGAGATCAATGGCTAAGGAGGCACTGGCTAGTACCAGAGCCGGATTTACACACAATGGCCCCCATTTATCAAGTACAGTAACTTTTGGTGTAGTGTTATTTTCCGATTTCGCTCGCCGTGGTATATTGGCTACATGCTGATCTATTTAAGATGAGCTAATCCCACGGCGAGCAGTAGCGCTAATTCACCTGTCAGCACTGCTGGTTTCACTCCAGCAGCGCTGACGAATGATCTTTATCCCCGTCATCCCTACCTACTACGCATGCGCCGTCCTACGCAAATTCCTGGCATGCCGCAGCCATTTTGGGACTGCAGCCTGACAGAACAATGCAGGCTTCCGTCTGGCTGTTTCCATAGAAACCCGGCAACCACAAAACATGCCGGGATAACTTCTAGGAGCCGGGGAGCAGCGCAGGACTAACAACACCGCAGCTGTGTTTAAACTGCATGCAAGAGGAGACAATTTGAATTAAGGTATGAGAACGCTATTTTAAATATAGGGCTCGTTATTTTAGAAATAGCACTCGTTCATAAATAGATAATTGAATACTTCGTTAAGGGGTGAACGCTAACCTGATAGGATAGCGCTGCTTAATAACAGCTTTATCAGGAATAATAAATAAAAAAGACCCTAACATCACGAAAAACGAGTTTCCAGTCAGATAAATGGGGGCTAATATATGAGCCAAAGGGTTCATGTGGGTGCTGCACAGGTGCAGCAGTAGAAACTCCTGGAAAATTGGTTTTGATCAGAGATGTGGGGAAAAGATAGGCGCCTCCTCTGCCATAAACTTTGTACTCCAGGGTTTTTACTATAAAAATTATTAAAATAATACAAAAGATACTTCTAACATATTCTTTGTATATTTCATATACTTTATACAGACAAAACTCTGGTGTAGACGTTAGTATGACAGGAAAGGGTCTGCCTCACCACAACGCACGCTACTTGAAAACAGAAATCGCATAGTTCCGTACATTGGCCCTCATTCCGAGTTGATCGGTCGCAAGGCGAATTTAGCAGAGTTACACACGCTAAGCCGCCGCCTACTGGGAGTGTATCTTAGCATCTTAAAATTGCGACCGATGTATTCGCAATATTGCGATCACAAACTACTTAGCAGTTTTAGAGTAGCTCCACACTTACTCTGCCTGTGCGATCAGTTCAGTGCTTGTCGTTCCTGGTTTGACGTCACAAACACACCCAGCGTTCGCCCAACCACTCCCCCGTTTCTACGGCCACTCCTGCGTTTTTTCCGGAAACGGTAGCGTTTTCAGCCACACGCCCATAAAACGCCGTGTTTCCGCCCAGTAACACCCATTTCCTGTCAATCACATTACGATCGCCGGAGCGAGGAAAAAGCCGTGAGTAAAAATACTATCTTCATAGCAAAGATACTTGGCGCAGTCGCAGTGCGAATATTGCGCATGCGCACTATGCGGAATTTCACTGCGATGCGATGAAAAATACCGAGCGAACGACTCGGAATGAGGGCCATAACACCAGCATTTACCTATACTCCTACAATATATAATTATCATGTCCATTGTGTAGTTAAACTTTCAACCACTTATACCAACTTTACACAAGACAGTGGCAACAACACCTTTTCTAATGGCAAATTTGTATTTAGACCTTAAAAACATAAATAAAAGTTGGAAAAACCGGATTTAATTTACTCTCTACTCAGGTTTGAGATATTGTACTCCATTCGCATAAGGAGGCTTTCCAAAACCTGAACAGAGGGGAAGAATCCAAACAAGAAGAGAGTTCACTTTGTATTTATGCTGTAACTATATTGTAGGTGCAATGTTGTACTGCATAACATGTGGTGCATAGACTCCCAGGGCTACATCATACCAATTCACAGAGCACACCATGTTAAAATAAAGTCAAATTAATAGTTTTACATGTAAAAATAAATTAAACGTATTAAAAAAACACAATAAGTGTATTGTTTTAAACTTCAATACAAAAATGGTTTATTAGAAAACAAAAAATGCACATTCGGGGTGGGATGGGCAGAGGCAAATTTAGTGGTTAGGCTGCCACTACATTATTGCCCGCTTCCCATCATGTCACTGCCGCCTTTATGTTGGGGCCTCCCGACTGCCAAAGCAGCACTAACCTCACCTTTCTCTCCACCAACATGATTTACTGGGAATTGCCAACTCTTCCCACAGGTCCGGTATGTAATACCAACGGTTAGGAGAACGATGTTGGAATCCAGACAGCCGGTATCCCGGCGGCGAGTGCATCGAGTCCACTCATGGGCTAGCTGTGCTTGCCACGCTTCGGGGCCGTTGGCGAGCTTTGTTCGCCACACTATTATATTCCCCCTGTGGGTTGCGGCATGGACCACCATCCGAGTGGGAACTCAGGGCTTTGGTTGGGATTCCGGCTGGTGGCATTTTGCCAGCTGTCGGAAATCCGGCGTAGGTCCTGGACACTGGGATCCCGACAGATGGTAAATTATCTGTATCCCCTTCCCTCGCTAGTTACAAAACAAAATAAAAAGAAGTCACAAAGACAAATACAAATGGCCTCATCTGGCCATCGGCCTAGCAGAGCTATCATGCAAGTGCACATGTTGTGACACCCCCCAGAAAGTATTACCCCTAGTGGGAAATTCACCACTGGGGAGGGGTAGTTGGAATCAATCAGGACACTATAGGAGATAATTTATAAATATTGAGTATATGATACAAATATTTTGAGAAATCCTTCAGTATATGAACTTTTCATTGTTTCGCCTATCATTATGACCATAAAAAAATTGATTTTGGCCATGACTACCAACCCAAGGCACCACTGCAAGAGCCGCATGGCACCACAGAGTGCCTAGGCACACAGTTTTCGAACCACACGTAAAGTGTATTGAAAATATTTCAAATTGCATCATGAACATGGATCTTGAAATATTCTGTGAATATGATTGTTCTAAATTCTATAAGGTTTACATTTTCCTTCAGGGCAAGAGTGAGCAAAGTGGTCTGATAGAAGGTAAAGGGGCATACACACTGGGTGTTTTTGCCCAGCGTGTATGCACAGCGATGATCGTGCCCCTCGCTGGCAGGAATATAGCACAGTGCATACACACCAAGCTATTTTCCCTGTGCCAGCGATGTTCACAGGGGGAATGAAGCACTTTCCACAGTAGGAGACTGTGGAAAGTGATTCACTCAAACAGCCCGACAAACGGCGGCGGCTAGTGATAATGCGGGAGCGCGTATCAGCGCTCATTGCTCATCAGTAGCCCATATACACACTGGACGAGTTTGAGCTCAAAGTAGCTCAAAATGCCAAAAGTGAGCTACTTTGAGCTCAGAATCTCCCATGGATATGGGCCTTAATAATGGAGAGATGAAAAACAAAAGATCAGCACTGTAAGTCATAGTGACAGAAATTACTTACATTGTACAGCATATGATGCAAGAACAACAGCTGAATTCATTGGGCAGGCTATCCTAGAACAGGATGCAGAAAAAATGTTATAAGTGCAATGTGGACATAAGCATAAGATAGCATAAGCTAAGTGTAGATACACTCCAGATAAAACTGACACAGCAAGAAATGATCCCCAAAGAAGAAAAAAAAAAAAAAAAAAGAATGTTGTGCACCAGAGTATACAACATTAAGTAAATTATATTTCACAGTATAAAGGGTGAAAAATCTATTTGTACACAAGGTGGAAAACTGGACAACATCAAGCATTGAAGTAAACAATAAAAATAAAGTCATATTAGTAATTAGTAATAATACATGCATACAAATACCTACAATGACAGGACCAAAACCAACAATTTATTTCAAGAAAATTGGCCTAATTGGCCACTGACCGGCAATGTCGCCATGTCAACCCATAGGTGTATTTCAACTTTCTTTGATCCAGAGTCCTTAATACTGTATAGATCGGCTTTAGATCTGTTATTTTCAAATCCTAATCATCACATAATTTAGATTTGTACGTTCTTTGTCCTGTTCAATAAGAGTTTATCATGTTAAAGTAATTCAAGAATCTCGTTAATGTTCTTATATTTCCACATGATAGTTCATCCCATATAGAGACGTATAACCAGATGTTATATCAGGTAGGTATATTAAAAATACACTAAGTGTATCACAGATATTCCTACATCATATCCAAAGATGAATAATAGAGATAAAATATTTATATTTATTTTTAAGTATGATAATTGTATGATTCCATATACAGGTTGAGTCTCCCTTATCCAAAATGCTCGGGACCAGAGGTATTTTGGATATGAGATTTTTCCGTATTGTGGAATAATTGCATACCATAATGAGATATCATGGTGATGGGACCTAAATCTAAGCACAGAATGTATTTATGTTACATATACAGCATTATACACACAGCCTGAAGGTCATTTTAGCCAATATTTTTTATAAATTTGTGCATTAAACAAAGTGTGTGTACATTCACATAATTCATTTATGTTTCATATACACCTTATACACGCAGCCTGAAGGTCATTTAATACAATATTTTTAATAACTTTGTGTATTAAACAAAGTTTGTATACATTGAGCCATCAAAAAACAAAGGTTTCACTATCTCACTCTCACTCAAAAAAGTCCGTATTTTGGAATATTCCGTATTTCGGAATATTTGGATATGGGATACTCAACCTGTATTACTGAAATACAGGTAAAATGTATTATTATATACATTTATAATATTATATACATACTTATATGGGTGGGGGAGTATACAGTATTTCTTTCTAAGCGTGGCATCCCTAGTGCTTGATACAGATTTTGTCAGTATCTCGAGTCTTGTCGGTATCTCTTGAGATCCTCTAAGGTCATTATAGCCTCCTATTCTTTCTCTCTGGAATAAGACTAGTTGCTGTTGCCCAACTATGATTTTCTCTAATTTAATTTTTTTTTTTTACATTTCTCATACACACACACACACACACACACACACACACACATATATATATCAAAATAGAAATGTGATACTTACCGGTAATTCCTTTTCTCGTAGTCCGTAGTTGAGTAGTTGATACTGGGAAGTACTTTAGTACCACGGGGTATAGATCGGGTCCATTGAAGCCTGGCACTTTAAGAAATCAATTACTGTGTACTGGCTCCTCCCCTCTATGCCCCTCCTAGCAGACTCAGTCTAGGAAACTGTGCCCGAGGAGACGGACATACTTTGAGAGTAGGATATAAACACAAAAAAACGGTGAGGCAACGAACCAACTAACAATAATAATAAGATAGCATAGCTAACTAGAACATAGGAGAGTAACGCTAACTAGAACAAGGATAGCAACGCTAACTGAAGAAGGAACAGGGACAGCAACAGCAGACTCAACCAAGAACACTTACAATCGCGTAAGCAGGAATTCGAAGAACAGAGGTGGGCGCCCAGCATCCACTACGGACTATGAGAAAAGGAATTACCAGTAGGTATCAAATTCCTATTTTGTCTAACGTCCTAGTGGATACTGGGAAGTACTTTAGTACCATGGGGAAGTCTCAATGCTCCCAGAATGGGTGGGAGAGTGCTGAGACTCCTGCAAAACTTCCTGACCAAACTGAAGATCATCTCTGGACAAGGTATTGAACCGGTAGAACTTGCCGAACGTGTTTGAACCAGACCAAGTAGCTGCACAGCACAACTTAAAGGCTTAGACACCCCGGGTAGCTGCCCAGGAAGAACCCACAGACCTAGTGGAGTGGGCCTGGATAGAACTCGGCAGCGGCAATGCAGCTGAAGAATAGGCTTGTTGAATGGTCAACCTGAGCCAAAGAGCAATGGACTGCTTAGAGGCAGGACGACAAATTTTGGTAGCGTCATAAAGGACAAAAAGGGAGTCAGACTTCCTGTGACGAGCTGTACTCTTGATGTAAATCCTCAAAGCCCTCACAACACCCAAGGACTTGGAGCAACCGATGTGTCAGACAGTACCGGAACCACTATCAGTTGATTAAAGTGAAAAGTCAAGACCACTTTTGGCAAAAACTGTGAGTGAGTCCTGAGCTACTCCAATAAGAGGGATTGGAGTTAACAGGTACACCAACTGGTAGTTCCACAGTGCCATCAAAGGGTCCACTGCTGCAGCCTGCGGATCCCTCATTCTGGAACAGTAACTACGGAGCTTCTTGTTGAGACGAGAAGCCATCAGGTCTATTTGCAGACAGCCCCACCTGTGAATCAGTTGTTGAAACACCTGAGGATGAAGGCCCCACTCTCCCAAATGGAGGTAGTGCCTGCTGAGGAATTCCGCTTCCCAGTTGACCACTTCTGGAATGCAGATGGCTGAGACGGCCCTTGCGTTGGCTTCTGCCCAGAGGAGTATCCTTGACACCTCTCTCATTGCGGCCCTGCTTCTTGTTCCTCTGACGTTTAATGATGTATGCCACCACCGTGGCGTTGTGCGACTACACCTGTATGGCTTAATTTCAAATGAGATAGGAGGCCTGGAGAAGAGCACTGTAAAATTGCCCTGTGTTCCAGGACATCTATAGGGGGTGCAGATTCCTGAGCCGACCACTTCCCCTGAAACTGGACCCCCTGGGTAACCGCACCCCAGCCCCAGAGGCTGGCATCTGTTGTCAGCAGGGTTCAAGAGTCGGTGCTGAAAGACCAACCCTCCACGAGGTGAGAGACCTGTAGCCACCATAACAGGGAGATCTATGCTTTTGGTGAAAGAGTTATACTCTGGTGCATGTGTAGGTGAGAATTTGACCACTTGTCCAGCAGATCAAGCTGGAACGGACGTGCATGAAACCTGCCATATTGTATTGCCTCGTAGGAGGCTACCATCTTGCCCACCAATCAAATGCCAAGATGAATCGAGACCTTGCGGGGCCAGAGCACAGAGCGAATCAAAGTCTGAATAATCAAGGCTTTGTCCATTGGAAGGAATACCTTCTAAGATATCGTGTCCAGGCTCATTCCCAGGAATTGAAAGCTCCGAGACGGTTCCAGGTGAGACTTCTGGAAAATTAGTATCCATCCGTCGTCCATAAGCAGGCGAGGTGTCAAGTCGATGCTGTGCAGCAGTTGCTTCCTGGACACAGCCTTTGTCAGGAGATCGTCCAAGTATGGGACAACGTAGACTCCCCTCTCGCGCATTTGCAGCATCATTTCCGCCATGACCTTTATGAATACCTTTGGAGCTGTGGAGAGACCAATGGGTAAGGCCCGGAACTGGAAATAGGATCGGACTGGCCCACAGGGGTACCAGGGAAACCACCGGTAGACCCCACTGCCTGAGGGCCCACTCCTTCGTCTAGGGATCAGGTTCCAGACTGTGAACTTGTTTTATACATGGTAGATATGTTGCATTACACTGCACTAAACTATTGTGTATTTCAAGCCTCTGTGGAGGATGGCCACACCCCTTTTTAGGCTGGCCACGCCCCTAAGTATGGGACCCTATCACTGTATTCCCCCGGAGGGTCCTTCATGCCCCAGTCCGACACTGACTGGAAATGTTGATCCCGAATAGCGAACCGAAGGTAAGCCTGATGGGGCAGCCATATTGGCATCTTGGATGACATCTCGCCACCTCAAACTTAATATTTCCAAAACAGAATTAATTATATTTCCACCGGCCAATAGTAGTTTCCAACCTGATATCTCTATCACTGTTGAGAACTCTGCAATCACCCCTACCCCACAAGCTCGCTGCCTAGGTGTCATTCTTGACTCTGAACTGTCCTTTGTTACCCACATTCAATCTGTCTCAAGATCATGTTACATACATCTAAGAAACATATCCAAAATACGCCCTTATCTTACACAAGACACAGCAAAAACTCTAATCCATGCTCTCATTATCTCCCGCATTGATTATTGTAATAGTCTCCTGACCGGTCTTCCCAAACATAGGCTCTCACCACTACAATCCATTTTGAATGCAGCTGCGAGGCTAATCTTCCTTGCCAGACGTTCATCGTCTGCAGATCCGCTCTGTCAGTCCCTCCATTGGTTACCGGTATTCTACCGTATTAAATATAAAATACTTTTACTCACATACAAGGCTATTAACCAAACTGCACCAACATACATCTCTTCACTCATCTCAAAATATCTCCCTACCCGACCTCTCCGCTCTGCACAAGATCTACGTCTCTCATCCACACGCATTACTTGTTCACACTCAAAATTACAGGACTTTATCCGGGCTTCACCCACTCTGTGGAATGCCCTCCCACGCACAGTAAGACTCGCCTCTAGTCTCCAAACCTTTAAATGTTCCCTGAAAACTCACCTCTTCAGACAAGCCTATCAAATTCCAGACCCACCCACATAACCTTCAATGCTTCCCTATCTAATTACATCCTCTGTAGAGTATTCATAACATCACATATCTTGTCTTTCTTTAGTCTCACACCCTCCTGACACTTGGATAACTTTGTGGGGTATCATCATACAACCCATTAAGAACCTAGCAATCTGGTGGACCATTATGCAATAGGTAGCATCTATCCTTGTGTATCTATGCCTATTTCCCTATAGATTGTAAGCTTGCGAGCAGGGCCTTCCTACCTCTATGTCTGTCTGTTTTTACCCAGTTTTGTTCTATTACTGTTGTTCTAATTGTAAAGTGCAACGGAATATGCTGCGCTATATAAGAAACTGTTAATAAATAAATAAATAATAAATAAATGAAGGTAGTGATCCTTGATATCCATAGAAACTAGGAACTCCCCCTCCTTCAGACTGGCAATCACTGCCCTTAGGGACTCCATCGTGAATTTGAACACGCAAAGATACGGGTTCAGGGATTTGAGGTTCAAGTTTGGCTGTGCCGAGCCATTCGACTTCAGAACCACAAAGACACTTGAATAAAAACCCTTTGTTACCTCAGGGAGGTACTGAAACAATAACTCTTGTGAAAAGCAGTTTTTGAATTGCATCTTGCAAGGTAATGGGCCCTACACACAGCGCTATCCCCCGCCGAGCTGCCTGACGGCGGATACGACCGACGGTCGACCTGGCAGCGGGAGGCAATAACGGTGGGAGTGAAGTTTCTTCACTCCCCCTGTCACCTGGCTCCATAAGCAGTGGAGGCAAATATAGACAAGATCGTCCATATTGGCCTGCATGCACAAGCGACGGGGCACCAGTGATGAACGAGCGCGGGGCCGCGCATCGTTCATCGCTGGTGCCTCCACACTGAAAGATATGAACGGTATCTCATTCATTAATGAACGAGATCGTTCATATCTTTCAGTATTATCTGCCAGTGTGTAGGGCCCATAACTCTTGCAGGTGAAGCAGGTAAGGCCAACTTGAAGAATCTGAGGGGAGGCAGTTCCTGAAATTCCTGCCGCTATTCTTGGGATATGAGTTCCCTCACCTAAGAATCCAGGCAGGATTCTGCCTAAATGTGAGTGAAGTGCTGTAGGCGAGCACCTACCTGGTAGTCACCTTGCTGCTGGGGCCAATTGTCATGCAGATGGCTTCGTGGATGAGGATTCGTAGACCTGGTCCAGAGTTCCAGCAGCTGCTGGTTTACGGACTTACTGCAAGTTCCTCTTGCAGTATTAGACTCACCTCTGGCTTTGCCTCTGAATCTTGCCACACGAAAGGACTTGCAGAGAGGGCCCAGGGTAAGGACGTCTAGCAGGAGGTGCAGCAGACGGCAGATAGGTAGACTTACCTGCCGCAGCCTGAGATATCCACTTGTCTACTTCTTCTCCAAATAAGGCAATCCCCTGTAAAAGGAAGATTCTCAACACCCTTTTTGGAATCAGCATCCGCTGACCATTGACGCAGCCACAGGGCTCTTCGAGCCGAGACCGCCATAGCCGTGGAATGGCCATGTATGAGACACAATTCCTTAACCGCCTCACTCAAAAAGTTAGCAGCATCCTGGATATGTTGCAGCAGAGTAATGATAAAATCCTGAGGCAGAGTCTCATTATGTTATCGGACCATGTAACAATGGCTCTGGATATCCAGCCGCAAGCAATAGTGGGGTGTTGAGCTACTACCCACGGCAGTATACAATGATTTGAGTGTAGACTCAATTATATGATCAGCTGGGTCCTTGAGGGATATAGCCCCAGGTACAGGCAGTACTATTTTTTGTAACAGCCTGGACACTGAAGTATCCACAGACGGTGGGGTTTCCCAAGTTTTCCTATCCTCAGCCGGGAAAGGAAAGAAACTTAGTAACCTCTTAGGAGTAACACATTTTTTGTCAGGGTTTACCCATGCCTCTTTGGAAAGAGAGTTTAACTCCTTTGATATAGGGAAGGTGACCGAGGATTTTGGTTTAACATTGAAAAACAATACCACTTCTGGCTCTGTCTCCTTATCTTGTAAGTTGAGGACCTGTTTAATAGCATAAATTAGGGCCTCAACACCCGGGGACAGGGGTTGTCAACTTCCCCCCCTCCAGCTCCATGTCCTCTGACTCTGGTAGTTCAGTGTCAGAGTCAGACTTGAGCACCTGCGGGAGAGTACGTTTATGAGAGACCACCAGAGTGGGCTGAACAGCCTGTCTTTGATCAGCAGTATTAATAATGAATTCCTCTACAGACTGTTTCAGGGTCTGTATATCATTCTTTGCAGCAGCTAACTCTGTATTTATATCAGAAATCAGTGTTTTGAATGATTCTAACCATGCAGGTTCCTGCAAGCCACTACCTTGTGAAGGTAGAGATCACTGGGTACATAGCATGGACCCCTGTGAAGAGGATGTAAACTTTGTGTTGCAAGGACAGAAATATTTTTTCCCAGACACGCTTACAGCATAAAAAAAACACACACATTATATATATATATATATATATATATATACACACATATATATATATATATATATATATATATATATTTATATATATATATATATATATATACACATACATACATACATTCATACATACATACATATACACACACACACACACACACGCACAGGTATATATCACAGTGCAGTGACACACTATAGGGAACAGCACAGTGACCCAGACAACCCCAACTGGAGGAACACAGAGAGGAATGGGACCAACACACAATACCTCAGCACAGAGCAGGGCTCCGCTGGGGTATATTTTATACTTGTTATGAGTCCAGCGGTGTAACCGCTATATGTATGCATTCCACCCTTTCTATTAGACCCCCTGGTAACAGTACAATATGTGGTGCAGTGGCCTCTGTGGGGGAGCAGCATCAGCTTGCAGTCTGTAACCAGCATCAGCAGCAGGAAATTGCTCTTTTCCAGACTCTGGTCCCGCTCTCCGGGAGGCCCCACCCCTTACATGGCACGCGGTCCCTACCAGATAATACTGGCATAAATAGTAGAAACACTATGTAAAACATGTGTCCGACAGAGAGTAAACCCTCTGTTCAGTGTGGGGTCTGCGACAGGCACCGCAGCTTAAAGTGCCAGGCTCCAGGGGACCCGGATCTATACCCCATGGTATTAAAGTACTTCCAAGTTTTCACTAGGACGTTAGAGAAATTAATAGTATCTTTCGCACAAATAAATTCAGATGCTTTTCTACTGTGAACCTATCCATGTGTATCTATACCTATCCATGGATTTTGCTGCAGACAATGAAATTCCCTTGGATAGGACATTGGAATAATGTTCATTCAAACTATCATCTGTAAGATTTATAGTTTTTAACGTGTCAGATTATTCTTTTAGCAGCTGTCAAATATGGTCTTATTCTAAAACACCCTGGTTTGGTTTAACAATACATTTATCAAATCAACTGACCAACTGGCATATGTTCTTCCATTACCATCGAATGGAATATCGCCAAAAACTGTGCCCAAGCATGTTTTCCATTTTTCTTAAATCACTGTCCTCACACTGTCAAATCCTCATATATGAATAACTCCCCATTATGTGATGTAATGGTGAGATATTAATATATGAGGATTTGAGAATCAAAATAGTAAACAAACTCCTCAGTGTGTTTGACAGTGTGAGAGAGTGATCTAAGAGAAACATTAAATTAATTATTTAAAGTGACATAGAAACCACATACATTGATATATTGCAATTGAGTCTTTATTGTATAAGTCTAAAACCAATAAATCAGGCAGGAACCAAATATATTCATCTTTGGATATGATATAGGAATATCTGGGATACACTTACTACTTGTACTTTAAATAAACTTACCAGATGGAACATATGGTTATGCATCTCTATAAGGAACAAACTATCATGTGGGATTATACAAAAATTCATGAGATTCCATGATAAGCTCTTATTAAGCGGGACAAAAAAACTACAAATCTATATTATGAGATGATTAGGTTTTGAAAATAAACAGATATAGCCGATCTATACAGTATTAAGGACGCTGGATGCCGGGGGATACAAGTGCAGAGGCACATCTTGTATTCAATACAGAAAGGCATATAGGATTAATGTGGAAACCCACATAATATATGTGAAATGCACTGACAGAAATTCAAACTGATATGTAGTGATATTTATCATTAAAACAGAGGATTTGATACATGCGCCTCAGATATAGTGCTGTGAATGATGGAGGATCACTAGTGTTTAAATAATGTCCGTTGAATGGTAATACCATCAAACACAAGACGTATACAAACACACATGGCTAATAATAAATTTACTGTAGCACTGGGCGCAATTTATGAAAAATAATACATATCAATTAATATTCAGTGAAAAATATGTTCATAATAAGGGTATTGAAAATATTTCAGTTTTGAGCCCATATCGATGGGATATCTTTTAATCCATATCAGTAAAGTTATATACAAGAAAATGAGTGGTCTACAGTGCACCTTGCACTATAAATTACTCATTTCATAATTTAATTGTATGTGACTGTAATTGGATTAGATCACAATTCTCTTAGAGGTAGCAGATAATCATAGGATTTTGATACCTACCGGTAAATCCTTTTCTCCTAGTCCGTAGAGGATGCTGGGGACGACATCAAGACCATGGGGTATAGACGGGATCCGCAGGAGACATGGGCACTCTAAAGACTTTTCATTGGGTGTGAACTGGCTCCTCCCTCTAGGCCCCTCCTCCAGACCTCAGTGTAGGAACTGTGCCCAGGGAGACTGACATTTCGAGGGTTAGAATTTCTTAAACTAGTGGTGAGATATCTAACAACTCACACCCTCAACCATGCCGCACACATGGCATTCAACATAACACACGCCAACAGGCATGAACCAATTGCAGAAACATGCTGAAAAAAAAGATAACACAACTTGATTAATTCAAATAACTAAACTGCAGGTAAAGTACGCACAGGGACGGCGCCCAGCATCCTCTACTGACTAGGAGAAGAGGATTTACCGGTAGGTATCAAAATCCTATTTTCTCATACGTCCTAGAGGATGCTGGGGACGACATCAAGACCATGGGGTCTATACCAAAGCTCTGGTACGGGCGGGAGAGTGCGGATGACCCTGCAGCACCGATTGACCGAACTTGATGTCTTCATCGGCCAAGGTGTCAAACTTGTAGAATTTAGCAAATGTGTTTGACCCTGACCAAGAGGCTGCTCGGCAAAGTTGCAATGCCGAGACCCCACGGGCAGCCGCCCAGGATGAGCCCACCTTTCTAGTGGAATGGACATTCATCGACGTCGGTAACGGCAATCCAGCCGTAGTATGAGCGTGCTGAATCGTACTTCTGATCCAATGCGCAATAGTCTGCTTGGAAGCAGGACACCTAATCTTGTTGGGAGCATACAGGACAAACAAAGACTCTGTTTTCCGTATTCGAGCTGTTCTAGCGACATAAATCTTCAAAGCCCTAACCACATCTAGAGACTTTGACTCAGTGAACGTGTCAGTAACTACTGGCACTACAATAGGTTGGTTTATGTGGAAAGATGAAACCACCTTTGGAAGAAAATGTTGATGAGTCTTCAACTCTGCCCTATCTTCATGGAAGATCAGGTAAGGGCTCTTGTGAGACAAGGCCCCCAATTCAGACACCCGCTGCGCGGATGCCAATGCCAAAAGCATCACCACTTTCCAAGTGAGAAACTTCAACTCTATCTCTTGTAGAGGCTCAAACCAATCTAATTGAAGGAAATGCAACACCACGTTAAGGTCCCATGGTGCCACTGGAGGCACAAATGGAGGCTGGATGTGCAGAACCCCTTTTACAAAGGTCTGAACCTCTGGAAGAGAGGCCAATTGTTTTTGGAAGAACACTGACAAGGCCAAAATCTGGACCTTGATTGATCCCAATCGTAGGCTCACCTCCACACCAGCCTGCAGAAAATGGAGAAAACGTCCCAACTCAAACTCTTCCGTAGGAGCCTTCTTGGATCTAACAACGAGACACATATTTTCTCCAAATACGGTGGTAATGTTTCGACGTTACTCCTTTTCTGGCCTGAATAAGGGTGGGGATGACTTTCTTGGGAATACCCTTTCGGGCTAGGATCCGGCGCTCACCAGCCAAGCCGTCAAACATAGCTGCGGTAAGTCTTGATACATGCACGGCCCCTGCTGCAGCAGGTCCTCGCGAAGAGGAAGAGGCCGAGGATCTTCTATGAGCAACTCCTGAAGATCTGGGTACCAAGCCCTCCTTGGCCAGTCTGGGGCAATGAAGATTGCTCGACCTCCTATTCTTCTTATGATCCTGAGAACTTTTGGGATCAGTGGAAGTGGAGGGAAGACATACACCGACCGGAACACCCACTGGGCCACCAGCGCATCCACTGCTATTGCTTGAGGGTCTCTCGACCTGGAACAATATTTCTGAAGCTTCTTGTTGAGATGAGATGCCATCATGTCTACTTGAGGAACTCCCCAAAGACTTGTCACCTCTGTGAAGACTTCTTGGTGTAGGCCCCACTCTCCTGGATGGAGATCGTGTCTGCTGAGGAAGTCTGCTTCCCAGTTGTCTACTCCCGGAATGAAAATTGCCGACAGAGCCTTTACATGTATTTCTGCCCAGAGGAGGATCTTCGTCACCTCTGCCATTGCTGCTCTGCTTTTCTTTCCGCCCTGCCTGTTTATGTATGCGACTGCTGTTACATTGTTTGACTGTATCTGCACGGGATGATCTTGAAGAAGATGTACCGCTTGTTGAAGGCCGTTGTAAATGGCTCTTAATTCCAGCACTTTTATGTGAAGGCAGGCTTCCTGACTTGACCATTTTCCCTGGAAGCTTTCTCCCTGAGTGACAGCTCCTCAGCCTCGGAGACTTGCATCCGTGGTTACCAGGACCCAGTCCTGAATCCCGAACCTGCGTCCCTCTAGTAGGTGAGAACTGTGTAGCCACCACAGGAGCGAAATACTGGCTTTTGACGACAAGATTATCTTGTAGGTGAGATCCTGATCACTTGTCCAACAGGTCCCACTGGAATACCCTGGCATGGAACCTGCCAAACTGTATGGCTTCGTAGGCCGCCACCATCTTCCCCAACAACCGAATGCACTGATGGATCGACACACTCGATGGAAAAACACTTCACACCCACAAGAAAATGCGCTAACCAGCTGCAGGTCAATGGACTTTCAAAAATAGGGTGTTACCCTCACCCAAAGACAAGACACTCTAAACCAAACATGTTTTTTTTAAAGTCCTCTTTCCTGCGCTCTCTTAAATTCATAAAGAAATGGAATCTTCACTTATCTTAGACCCGATGTTCCTCTCAATTTTTCATGATCCTCATACCCAAATGTGTCGTCAGGGATAATATGACGTAAGCTTTTAACGATGGTTTCAATATCTGTTTTACCATTTTCTGGATTTCCAGAGACTTTTCAGCTGGAAGAAATACTCTCTGAACTTCTGTGTCCAGAATCATCCCGAGAAAAGACAATCTTGTTGTCGGTTCCAACTGTGACTTTGGATAATTTATGATCCAACCGTGTTGTTGGAGTATTGACAGGGAGAGTGTGATGTTTTGTAACAACTGCTCCCTGGATCTCGCCTTTATCAGGAGATCATCTAGATAAGGAATTATAGTGACTCATTTTTGACGCAGGAGAACCGTCATCTCCGCCATCACCTTGGTGAATACCCTCGGCGCTGTGGAGAGACCGAAAGGTAACGTCAGGAATTGGTAATGGCAATCCTGAACCGCGAATCTCTGATTAGCCTGGTGAGGAGGATAAATGGGAATATGCAGGTAAGCATTTTTTATGTCTACAGACACCATGTAGTCCCCCTCCTCCAGACTGGAAATCACTGCCCTCAGTGATTCCATGTTGAACTTGAATCGTTTCAAGTAGAGATTCAGATTTTTCAGGTCTAGGATCGGTCTGACCGAGCCGTCCGGCTTCGGAACTACAAATAAGGCTTGAATAAAACCCCTCCCCTTGTTGTGACAAAGGTACCAGGACTATGACCTGATCCTGACATAATTTTTGGATTGCCGCTGTTACTGCTTCCCTTTCTGGAAGAGAAGCTGGCAAGGTCAATTTGAAAAATCAGCATGGGGAAACGTCTTCAAACTCCAGCTTGTATCCCTGGGACACTATTTGCAAAACCCAGGGATCCAGGTCAGACAGAATCCAACCTTGGCTGAACAGTTTGAGACGTGCCCCCACCCGAGCGGCCTCACGCAAAGGAGCCCCAGCGTCATGCTGAAGATTTTGCAGAAGTAGGGGTAGACTTCTGCTCCTGGGAACTTGAAGCTGCTATGGCCTTCTTTCCCTTTCCCCTTCCCGCAAATAAGGGGGAACCTCTCGCTTTCTTGTATTTATTGGGCGAAAGGACAGCATGTGCGGGTGATATGTCTTTTTTGCCGGTGCAGGCGCAGAGGGTAAAATGTTGACTTACCTGCGGTAGCCGCCAAGATTAACGCATCCAGTCCATCGCCAAATAAGGCCTCACCTTTATATGGGAGAGCCTCCATATTTCTTTTGAAATCTGCATCCGCGTTCCACTGGCGAATCCACAATGCCCGCCGAGCCGATACTGCCATGGTAGTGGCTTGTGAACTCAAGAGTCCAATATCTTTAATCGCTTCTAGCATGTATGCGGCAGCGTCTTTGATATTCCCTAACTTAAGGAGTATCACATCTTTATCAATCGTGTCAATTTCTGATGACACACTTTCTGACCATTTTTCAATAGCGAGACTCACCCACGCGCAAGCAATTGTGGGCCTGAGCAGGCAACATAAATGGATTTCAATGTAGTTTCCATCTTTCGGTTTGTCGGCTCTTTTAGTGAAGCCGTGCCAGGTGCAGGGAGAATTACCTTATTTGTCAACCTGGACAATGCACTGTCTAACAAAGGGCGTGACTCCCATTTTTCCTGTCCTCACCCGGGAAAGGATAAGCTATCTGAATTCTCTTGGGAATACGAAATTTATTTTCGGGATTCACCCACATCCCTTCAAAGAGTGTATTAAGCTCGTGGGAAGGAGGGAAAGTGACCTTAGATTTCTTTATAGAAATAAGCCTTCTCCTGAGGTACAGGAGTGGCTTCCGTGACTTCCAGAACTTCCCATATAGCCACAATCATATATTGTATATTTTTTGCAAATTTATGATCTATTTCCCTGGAGTCACTATTGTGGACACAAGAATCAGTGTCTGTCGGTATGAGTATTCACAATATTTGCAAATGGTCTCTTATGTGACCCAGAGGGGTCGCCTGCGGATGGAAGAACAGAGCCCTGAAAAATCACATCCTCCACAGATCTTCTCCAGCACTCAGCATGAGATTCAGACTTATCTAATCTCCTATTGATATGATGCATACTATCACGTATTTCTTTTACCCATGCAGGCTCTTGGTGTGCCGGCAGCGTCACCACACTACACTTCTGTGTCCCTAAAATGGTTTCCTCCGGGGAGGAACTCCCTGCCTCTGACATGTCTTACACACATGTACAACACACACACACAGACAAACTGGGATTTATTAGGGGACAGACCCACAGTAAAATCTGTCAGAGGGACACAGTTTAGGAGCAGCCAGTTCACAACCCCAGTGCCAGTATCTAATGCCTGTGAACACAGAATGCCCACTGACATGCAGCGCTTTTTACACAGTAAAAAACACCTGTAAAGCACCAAATTCGCTTGTGCCCCCCCTCCCCCCCCCCCCCGTTTTACACCCTGATACTTGTAGTCAGAAGTGAAGGAAGATCAGCGATTTCTCTGCAGCCTGAGGAGACAGAACATGGCACTGAGCAGTGTGCTGGGTGCCTGAAGAAGAAGCTCCGCCCTTTTTACCTCAGAAACTTTTCATAATATTCATACTGGCGGGGGTAGGGCTGCACCTGGGCATCTTATGCCCCCTTTTTGCCAGTTTATAGATGTGGTTTTGCAGCCCAGGGCGCCCCCCGCCCTGCACCCTGCAGTGCCTGTGTGTGTGTGTGCAGCAATAGCGCACTGCGCTCCCGCCAGCCGCGCTGTACCTCAGCCATCACTTTTCTTGATAGATCTTTCTTCTTCTACTCACCTGTCTTCTGACTTCTGGCTCTGTGAAGGGGGTGACGGAGTGCTGTGGGAGTGAGCATCTAGGCACGGCTAGCGTTCAGTACCCTTCAGGAGCTAATGGTGTCCTGTCAGCCAGAAGCAGAGCCATGAAACTCTTCAGGAAGTTGGTTCCTACTTCTGCCCCCTCAGTCCCACGAAGCAGTTCTCCCTGAAAATAACAAACCTAACATAAGTCTTTTCAGAGAAACTCAGTAGAGCTCCTCAGAGGGCATCCAGTCGACCTGGGCACATTTCTAAAACTGAGGTCTTGAGGAGGGGCATAGAGGGAGGAGCCAGTTCACACCCAATGAAAAGTCTCTAGAGTGCCCATGTCTCCTGCGGATCCCGTCTATACCCCATGGTCTTGATGTCGTCCCCAGCATCCTCTAGGACGTATGAGAAATAAACATTGGTTATGATTCAAAGATTATGATTTAAAGATACAGTTTATGAAATTATGCTTAAAGGATATTTGCATTTGAATGTAATAAAGATATTTCATGTATTCAGTATGCAAACTGCGTACTGTTCGGACTTGTTTTATTCCTTATGTTAATAAGATGCTTCCGGTGCCCCTGAGGAAACGATCTCACTGTGAGACTATAAAATATTATTAATGCAAAGTCCTTACATTAACCTGTTTTTCAAATATGTATTACCTAACCAGATTATACAGGTCTACAAAAGGGAACCTGAGGGCATATATGTTGCAGGACAAATGCTTACTTCAGGGGACAATAACCAGAGGATAAGGACTATGAAACATTAAGGTCTTGGGATGTCCTGACCCATCCACCTATAGATGTTGCCCTTTATTGTATAGTTTGTTTACAGATGTGATGTCATAGTTTTTTTTCACTGTAAAATATATAAATTGTACATTTTTGGCTCTAAAGGTCAGAACGTTCTGTATTGAAGCTTGGGTCGGTGCTGCTGTGCGCATGCGTATGCAACTGGCGGTACTTATTACTTTGTATTGATAATAAATTGCTTTTGTGCTTTGGAACCACAACCATCAGACTGGACTATCTCTATGGCGGCTAAAATATTTGGTTTTAAAAGTTGAGCGCTCGTCGAGTGGACCAGCTTCTCTGGACGTGTCATCAAAGCCGGCCCTAACCAATATGATGCCCTAGGCAAGATTTTGGCTGGTGCCCCCTAGCATCGCCACTAGTTCCGCCTCTGCCCCTGCACCCCTTTCCCAGCACCATCACCCCTCAACCCCTCACCCATAGCAGTCCTCATTTAGGTGTTCCTACCCCCTAGATTTTAAATAGGAACATTGCGCATTTGGCGCACAGTCCAAAAAGGAGTGTATTCTTGCTGGGAAGGGGCATGGCCAAACAATAGTACCCACAATTCAAATTATGCCACACACTAGTGCAACTTTATTCACACACATAATGCCCCTTACATATATGCTGAAAACTACGGCACAACCATCCCACCAGCACACATCACTCACATGGCCGCTAACACTGTGACCTCTGCCTCTGCTCGGAAACAAATGTGTCCTCATACATCTTGCCTCAATACGCCATGCAGCATTAGATGCCCGGAGTGAGTCAGCTGGCAGCACTGCTAATGTTGGGCGCCTTTTTTATGAAAATGCATCTTATTTGCATTATTATGTGGCTAGAATGCACAAGCAGCTTCTGCTGTTTAAAATGATATGTGGAATGCCTATAGTCTGTGTGCGACTGTATCTGCATACGAAATGCTACGTTACAGTGATTTCCATGAATACACTGTAACGTAGCATTTCGTATGCAGATACAGCCGCAGTCACACACGGAATATAGCCATGCCGCATAGCATTTCAATTAGCAGAAGCTAGCTAGGTATACTGCCTAGTTTGCCTGTGCCTAAGGCCAGCTTTGCGCAAGAAAGCAAATCATTCTCTTAATTGCATCTGGTGCTGATCAACCGAATTCCTGCCTGTAGGGAAAGTGAATACTGGTGTGAGTCTAGGGGACAAAGGCAAAACAGTTTTTTACATATTTCTTGTGATTTTTACTTAAAGTGATTGTTCCTGAAAATTGCATATATGCTGCGTTTGCTGGTTGCCACAAATGTAAAAGTATATATATAGAAACTGCCGTCAGGCAGATAGATGGATTAATGAATAAATTATTGGTTCAGGGCTATTCTAGGAATGTACTTCTGGCAGCCAAAGATAGGGCTATGAGGTTAGATCGAGAAGAACTATTACAGAAGAAAGTGAAGTCGGTTGATCAACAGTTCAGGGTCCCATGGGTTAATAAGTTTAATAGGCAATCTGAATCGATAGCCAGGCAATCTGAATCGAGTTGGCTGCATTAAATGTGCTTGTGTCACGTGTCAGTACTTACTCACAGAAGATATGTTTAATCACCCCCACAAGGGTAAAAAAAAATTGATTAGACATCTGCTCACTTGTAATTCAACATATGTTGTATATCAAATTCTATGCCCTTGCGACTTGTGTTATATTGGAAAAACAGGAAGAAAGTTTAAGGAACGCATGACCGGCCATCGCTCTGCTATTCGAAGCGCGCTTGAGACAGGTACCAGCGAGCAGCCTGTTGCTAGACACGTTGCGGTTTTAAGGCACCGCCTTAATAGTATTCGTTACAGGATGATCGATCAGGTCCCTCTTGATATTAGAGGTGGGGATCGTGCCACTAAACTATTGCAGCTTGAAGCAAGGTGGATTGCTAGGCTGGATGTTATGCATCCTAAAGGTCTGAATGAACAAATGTCTGTTGCTTGTTTTCTTAAATAATGGCAGTGTTTATACTAAGCTGTGTATACATCTTGATGCAGTACCTGTTAGATATTTGTACTTCATGCCATAGTGTTATAATGTATTAGTGATACATTTAGCTACCAAATATGTTGTGTTTCTGTGACCATTCTGTATCCATTGATTCAGTGTTGTTACCTTGGTGATGCGGTAATTGTTTGTTCTAGCATACTTTGCATTTGATTTTAATTAACCAGCCAGGTTTGTGATGTCGGAAGGGGAGGTGTGTCTTTCACGGGTCGGTGGTGTATAAAGGTATGTGTTGTAAACTGTTCTTTAATAAAGCCTGACGACAGTGGCACAGACCACTGAAGAGTTGCACTAACTATAATGGATTTGTGATCTTTGTGTGAATCACCGTGAGTGCCACGTCTGCATGATATATATATATATACAGTGGGGCAAAAAAAAGTATTTGGACAGCCACCGATAGTGCAAGTTCACCCACTTAAAAAGAAAAGAGAGCTTTGTAATTTCCATCGTAGGTAAACATCAACTGTGAGACAGATTCTGAAAAAAAAAAAAAAAAACAGGAAATCACATTGTATGATTTTTAAACAATTTACTTGTACATTCTTGTGGAAAATAAATATTTGGACGCCAAGCAGCAAGAATTCTGGCTCTCACAGACCTGTTACTTCTTCTTTAAGAAGCTCTTCGATCCTCCACTCGTTACCTGTATTACTGGCACCTGTTTGAACTGGTTATCTGTATAAAACACACCTGTCCACACCCTCAGTCAGACTGCTACCTCTCCATCATGACACCAGGGACAAAATTGTAGAGCTGCACAAGGCTGGGATGAGCTACTCGACAAGGCAAGCAGCTTGGTGAGAAGAGATCAGCTGTTGGCGCAATTATTAAAAAATGGAAGAAATACAAGACCACTGACAATTTCCTTCCATGCAAGATCTCACCTCGTGGGGTATCAATGATCTTGAGAACGGTGAGGAATCAGGCCAGAACTACACGGGGGGACCTGGTCAATGACCTCAAGAGAACTGGGACCACACTACGTCATCATGGATTGAAATCCTGCAGCGCCCGAAAGGTTCCCCTGCTTAAGCACATGTCCAGGCACATCTAAAGCTTGCCAGTGACCATCTGGATGATCCAAAGGAGGACTGGGAGAATGCAATGTGGTCAGATGAGAGCAAAATCAAACTTTTTGGTATAAACTCCCCTCGCTGTGTTTTGAGGGAAAACAATGATGACTGGCATCCCAAGAACACCATACCCACTGTGTAGCATGGGGGTGGAAACATCATGCTTTGGGGCTGCTTTTTTGCAAAGGGGACAGGATGACTGATCCATATTAAGGATAGAATGAATGGGGCCAGGTATCGTGAGATTTTGGGCAAAAACCTCCTTCCCACAGTAAGAGCATTGAAGATGGAACGTGGCTGGGTCTTCCAGCATGACAATGACCCCAAACACATAGCTCCGGCAAAAAGGGGTGGATCCGTAAGAAGCATTTCAAGGTCCTGGAGTGGCCTAGCCAGTCTGCAGACCTCAACCCAATAGAAAATATGTGGAGGAAGTTGAAAGTCTGTGTTGCCTGATGACAGCCCCAAAACATAACAGAACTAGAGATCTGCATGGAAGAGTGGGATAAAATACCTGCTACAGTGTGTGCAAACCTGGTCAAGAACTACAGGAAATGTTTGATCTCTGTAATTGCCAACCAAGGTTATATTGCAAAGTATTTAGTTAAACTTTTTGATTGTCCAAATATTTATTTTCCACAAGAATATACAAATAAATTGTTTAAAAATCATACAATGTGATTTTCTAGTTTTTTTTTTTGTTTTTCTTTCTGATGCTGTCTCTCACAGTTGAAGTGTACCTATGATGGAAATTACAGACCTCTCTCATCTTTTTAAGTGGGTCAACTTGCATAATCGGTGGCTGTCCAAATACTTTTTTGCCCCAGTGTGTGTGTGTGTGTATGTATATGTATATGTATATATATATATATATATATATATATATATATACACACACTGTATATACTCGAGTATAAGCCGGCTTTTTTGCCACGTTTTTTTGTGCTGAAAAAGCCCCCTCGGCTTATACCCGAGTCAGTGGATAGAGGGACACGGAGGGCACAGCGCGCGCCTCTCCTGTGTCTCCGTCTCCGGCGGCGTGTGTGTGTTAAATGAACTGCCCGTTCGTGAGCTCCGATTGGCTCACGAACCGGCACTTAATTTAATACACACACGCCGCCGGAGACGCAGGTGGGACACAGGAGAGCCGCGTGCTGTGCCCTCTGTGTCCCCCCTTCAGAAGACAACGCGGGAGCGATGGAGGGTAAGTACCCTTCCTGGCACTGTGGGGCATATCTGGCAGCATGAGGGCACATCTGGCACAGTGGGGCATATCTGGCAGCATGAGGGCACATCTGGCACAGTGGGGCATATCTGGCAGCATGAGGGCACATCTGGCACAGTGGGGCATATCTGGCAGCATGAGGGCACATCTGGCACAGTGGGGCATATCTGGCAGCATGAGGGCACATCTGGCACAGTGGGGCATATCTGGCAGCATGAGGGCATATCTGGCACTGTGGGGCATATCTGGCAGCATGAGGGCACATCTGGCACTGGGGCATATCTGGCACTGTGGGGCATATCTGGCAGCATGAGGGCACATCTGGCACTGTGGGGCATATCTGGCAGCATGAGGGCACATCTGGCACTGGGGCATATCTGGCAGCTTGAGGGCATATCTGGCACTGTTGGGCATATCTGGCAGCATGAGGGCATATCTGGCACTGTGGGGCATATCTGGCAGTATGAGGGCATATCTGGCACTGAGGGCTGTGTACGGCTAGAGCTGCATTTCCCACCCCAGGCTTATACCCGAGTCAATGAGTTTTCCCAGGTTTTTGTGGTAAAATTAGGTGCATCGGCTTATATTCGGGTCGACTTATACTCGAGTATATACGGTATAGAGATATATAGATATATATATATATATATATATATATATATATATATATATATATATATATATATATATAGAGAGAGAGAGAGAGAGATATATATATATATATATATATATATATATAAAAAGGAGATTTATGTTAAGACTTACCATTGTTAAATCTCGAATAACATCTCGGGGTGTGGAGTTGGATCTTGATCCGAGGCACCAACAGGCTAAAGCTTTGACTGTTCCCAGGATGCACTGCACCGCCTCCTCTATATCCCAGCTTCCAGGCACTGGAGCTCAGTTGTGTTAACCAGTCCGGTGCAGTAGCAGGTAAAAGAGACAATAGTAGTTAGCCACATAGAACCACGTTCTCACGACAGAGGAAGGCACCAGCGGCTAATGCCATACAAACCCAAAGAAGCTAAGTGCATCAGGGTGGGCGCCCTGTGGAAGCCAGTGTACCTCGCAGAAAGAGATTTAACAATGGTAAGTCTTACCATTAATCTTCATTTCTGCAGCGGGGTACACTGGCATTCCACAGGGAATAACATCGGTGATGTCCTAAAGCAGTACCTCATGGGAGGGGACGCACTGTAGCTGGCACAAGCACCCGGCGTTCAAAGGAAGCATCCTGGGAGACGGAAGTATCAAAGGCATAGAACCTAATGAACGTGTTCACTGAGGACCACGTAGCCGCCTTGCACAATTGATCTAGGGACGCGCCATGGCAGCCCGCCCAAGAAGGTCCAACAGACCAAGTAGAATGGGCCTTGCTAGCAGTAGGAGCTGGAAGTCCAGCCTGCGCATAGCTTGTGCAATCACCATTCTAATCCATCTGGCCAAAGGTTGCTTATTCGCAGGCCAGCCACGTTTGTGAAAATCAAGTAGGACAAAGAGAGAATCAGATCTCCGAAGGGAGGCAGTTCTCTTCACATAGATACGGAGAGCCCGTACCACACCCAAAGACCGCTCTTTGGAGGACAAACCAGGAGAGCTAAAGGCCGGAACCACAATCTCTTGGTTAAGGTGGAAAGACGACACCACCTTAGGTAGATAACCAGGGTGAGTTCTAAGAACCGCATGGTCACAGTAAAAAAATCAGAAAGGGTGACCTACAGGATAAGGCACCCAAGTCTGAAACCCGTCGAGCAAAGGTAATAGCCAGCAAAAATAAGACCTTGAGCGTAAGCCATTAAAGGTCCACAGACTGAGGTTCAAATGGAGACTCTTGTAGGGCATTCAGAACAACGGACACATCCCAAGGAGCCACAGGAGAGACATAGGGAGGCTGAATCCATAAAACTCCCTGAGTGAAAGTATGAACATCAGGCAGAGACAAAATTTTGCTCTAAAACCAAATAGACAAGACTGAAATATGAACCTTGAGGGAGGCCAGACAAAGGCATAAGTCCAGGCCCTGTTGTAGAAAAGCCAAAAGTTTGGCAGTACTGAACTTGTATGCATCATAATTCATAGCCACACACCAGGTTAAGTAAGAATTCCATACCCTATAATAAATCTGAGCCAAAGTTGGTTTACGGGCTTTCAACATACAGTAGTTTGAATGACCACCTCAGAAAATACTTTGGCCCACAGGAGTGAAGCTTCAAGAGCCACGCCGTCAAAGCCAGTCGGGCCAGTTCTTTGTAGACACAAGGGCTCTGAACGAGGAGGTCTGGGCATTGCGGAAGTAGAAGAGGACGCTCTATCGAGAGACCCTGCAGGTCTGAAAACCAATGCCATCTGGGCCACGCTGGAGCGATTAGAAGTAGTATTCCTCCTTCTTGCTTGAACTTCCTTATTACCCTGGGCAGGAGTGACACCAGAGGGAACACGTACGGCAGCTGAAAGTTCCATGGAATTGCCAGTGCGCTGCTTGAGGAACCCTTGTCCTCGCTCCGAAGACCGGAACCTTGTGATTGTGTCGAGACGCCATCAGGTCAATATCTGGTAGGCCCATTTGTCCACTAGGAGTTGAAAGACTTCCGAATGAAGGCTCCACTCTCCAGTGTGTACGTCCTGGTGACTGAGGAAGTCCGCTTCCCAGTTGAAGACCCCCGGAATGAACACTGCCAATACGACTGGCCGATGGCATTCCACCCATTGAAGAATATTTGACATTTCCAACATTGCCATGCGGCTTCGAGTGTGGCCTTGATGATTTATGTAAGCCACCGTGGTGGCATTGTCCGACTATACTTGAACAGGCCTGTTCTGTACCAGAGGCATGGCAAGCATCAGAGCATTGAACACTGCCTGCAACTCAAGAATATTTATCGGTAGGCGAGATTGCTTCCTGGTCCACCGACCCTGAATAGAGTGTTGCTCAAACACCACGCCCCAATCCCGCAGACTGGCATCTGTCGTTAGGGGGATCAAGTTCGAGATCCAGAAGGGACATGCCCTGCTCAATTGTTGGTCCTGTAGCCAACATCTCAGTGACAGACGAACCTCAAGAATAAAGGAGATCATTTGAGATCTGATACGGTGAGGCAGACCATCCCACTTGGAAAGGATTAGCCTCTGCAGAGGGCGGGAATGAAATTGAGCATACTCTACCATGTCGAAAGCCGACACCATGAGGCCTAGTACTTGCATCGCCGGGTGTATCGACACTCTTGGGCGAGAGAGGAAGCATCTTATCCTGTCCTGGAGTTTCAGGACTTTCAATGGAGACCAGAACAAATGTTGGTTGTGTGTGTCCAGGAATGCCCCCAGGTGCACTATGTTCTTAGCAGGGACCAGCGAGGATTTCTTCCAATTGATGAGCCACCCGTGGGCTTGTAGGGATTGGACCGTCAGTTCTAGATGTAGAATGAGAACCTCTGGTGAGTTCGCTAGGATCAGCAAGTCGTCCAGATATGGCAGGATCCTGATGCCTTGACGACGGAGAACAGCCGTCATGACTGCGATGACCTTGGTGAAGATCAGAGGAGCTGTGGTCAGTCCAAAAGGTAAGGCTTGGAATTGATAATAGCAAACCGCAGATACCGCTGATGCGACATGGCAATAGGTATGTGTAGGTAAGCATCCTGGATGTCTAGGGATACCATATACAGTAGTCCCTGGGCTCCAAAGCCAGAACAATAGAGCAAAGAGTTTCCATATGGAATTTGGATACCTTCAAAAATTTGTTCAAAGACTTGAGATTGAGAATGGGCCGGGAGGATCCATTCATCTTCGGGACTAGGAACAGCATTGAAAAGTACACCCTGCCTCTCTGAGACAGAGGTGCCGGCACTACCACTCCTGTGTCCAGGAGGGATTGTACCACCATATGTAGAGTTTTTGCATTTAACGGATCCAAAGGGATAATTGTCGAGCAAAACTGGTGAAGAGGACGTTTCTAGAAAGAGATGGCGTATCCGTGAGTGATGACTTCCCTCAGCCAGGTGCCTGAAGTGGTATGTAACCATACCTGGGCGAACCGCAGAAGTCGGCCTCCCACCCTGTAGTCCCTCAGGGGGAGGCCCGTCCCGTCATGCAGCAGGCTTATCTGGTTTGGAAGCAGGCAGACGGGCAGTCAAAGCACGTTTCGGTTTGGGCTTAGAGGTTTTGGAAGTGCGAGCCTGTTTCGGGTATGCCTGACCCTTTGCTTTACTTGGAGGTCGAAAGGAACGAAAGGAGGTACTTTTAGCCTTCAGAGCCGAAGGATTAGTACTTGCAAACATGCAGTTTTAGCAGACGCTAACTCAGCAACAATCTTGTTCAAATCTTCCCCAAATAGTATGTCTCCCTTAAAATGGATCACCTCCAAGGTCTTTTTAGTGTCCAGGTCCACCGACTAGGACCGCAACCACAGAATCCGGTGAGCCAGAATGGACGTACTGATACTCAGTTTCCGACTTTAAGTCAGGGTGGAGTAGCTTAAAACTTTTATTTTAGATTTAGATTGTCATTCTACAGGGCACCCAAGAGGAGATCCAGAGGAAATTAGCAAATATATTCTACAGAACAACACTGGTTAGAGCTCTGAAGCTTATTGTTCAGCTACCATGGCTCAACCATTAAACCACTGGGCTGCGATGCATCAGGTCACCGGTTCGATACCATCGCAGCACGGCTATATACAGTTGTGCTCATAAGTTTCAATACCCTAGCAGAATTTGTGATTTTCTGGCCATTTGTCAGAGAATATGAATGATAACTCACAAACTTTTCTTTCACTCATGGTTAGTGGTTGTGTGAAGCCATTTATTGTCAAACAACTGTGTTTACTCTTTTTAATTCATAATGACAACAGAAACTACCCAGGTCTTACTTATGTGTTCAATTCCTTGGATAGATATAATTCCACGGGTGTAGTATGGCAGGCCGGCGGTCGGGCTCCCGGCGACCAGCATACCGGCGCTGGAAGCCCGACCGCCGGCTTACCGACAGTGTGGCGAGCGCAAATGAGCCCTTTGCGGGCTCGCTGCGCTCGCCACGCTGCGGGCATGGTGGCGCGCGTATATTATTCTCCCTCCAGGGGGGTCGTGGACCCCCACGAGGGAGAATAAGTGTCGTATGCCGGCTGACGGGATTCCGGCGCCGGTATACTGTGCGCCAGGATCCCAACAGCCGGCATACTGAAGACCACCCAATTCCACAGTCTCCTCCATGTAGCGTATTGATATGTCTCGGGACACTGTGGTTTAAGGATTTTTTCAAAATGAGTCTTCTATGTTCCAGAAACCTCATGTTTAATGAACAAATTGTTCTGCCCACATATTGAGCCCCACATCTACAGGTGATCAGATAGATTACATATGTGGTTTGACAATCTACATATCCTTGTTTTCGAAGAGGTACACTGGAAGCGCTCATTTAGAAAATTACATGTGATACACAGTGTTTTCTTACACTTAAAGCAACCTGTTTTTGAAACATTAGAGGAAGGTAAAGTGGATTTTACAGTAAATTTCTCTCTAAAGAGCTCGAGTTAGTTATTAATGGATCCGCAGATGTCTGGAAATGACTAGGTGACAAGTAATTTTGCAACTAATAGTGGCTTTTTAAAAAATAACTGTAGCTTCATCTTCGAGAGAGTCTGCAAGTATGCAATCCATTCTCAATATCGGAAAGTTCTTATTAATGATTTTTCTAATTTGATGTGATGCATTATTAAATTTCGATACAAATAGTGGATTGCAGCCTGCAGGCTCAGACCCAACAGGGGGTACTTCATTAGCTGGCATTTTGATTGCCAATAAGGCTTCCCTATCTCTATTTCCTGTTTCACTGAGGGCTTTGTCCAGGAGATCCTGTGGATACCCCTGGTCTATAAAGGACTTGGTTAGTTTGTCACATTGAATGAGATAATCCAATTCATTAGAACAATTTCTCTTAATTCTTAAATATTGGCTTTTTGGAATATTCGTCAGCAAAGGACGATGGTGGCAACTCAAGTAATTAAAGAAGGTACTACAATCAACCTTCTTATAAGTTTTTGTTTGCAGTTTACCAGTGGAACTATCCGCATGTAGCGCAATATCAAAGAAAGTAATATCGGTATGGTGAACTGTGCTGGTGAAAGTGAGACCGTAAGTGTTCGTGTTTAAATAATCAATAAAGGAGGTGACAGAGTTTTTGGATAAGCGCGTTAACTTAGGATGAGGATCCCATCGTATTCTGTCCTTAGCCGGGAAAGGATACGCCATAAGAATCCTTTTGGGAATCTGCAGTTTCTTGTCTGGAGTTTCCCAAGCCCTTTCAAACAACTCATTTAACTCATGGGAAGGGGGGAAAGTAACCTCCGGTTTCTTTTCTTTAAACATGTGGACCCTCGTGTCAGGTACAGAGGGGTCATCCGTGATATGCAACACATCTTTTATTGCAATAATCATATAATGAATACTTTTTGCCAACTTTGGCTGCAACCTCGCATCATCGTAGTCGACACTGGAGTCAGAGTCCGTATCGGTATCAAAGTCTGCTATTTGGGATAGTGGGCGTTTCTGAGACCCAGAAGGGCCCTGTGACATAGTAAAAGGCAAGGATGGACTCCCTGCATTTTCCCTGGACTCCGCTTTGTCCAACCTTTTATGTAATAAATTCACATTTGCATTTAAAACATTCCACATATCCAACCAATCAGGCGTCGGCGTTGCCGACGGAGACACCACACTCATTTGCTCCACCTCCTCCATAGAAGAGCCTTCTGCTTCAGACATGCTGACACACGCGTGCCGACACCCCCACACACTCAGGGAAATATCCAATCTGGAGACAGGACCCCACTGAAAGGGGTCCCATGTTTACACATGGGACCTCTTACCCCGACTGCTGAAACACCCCGTGACTCCTGTCACAGAGGGTCCCTTGAGCCAATCAGGGAGCGCCACGTCGTGGCAATCTCCTGATTGGCTGTGCGCATCTGAGCTGTCAGACGGCACATAACACTATGCCGCTCCATTATCTTCAATGGTGGGAACTTTGCTGGAACTCGCTGACCGCGAGTAACATCACCGCTGACCGCAAAGTTCCCACCATTGAAGATAATGGAGCGGCATAGTGCTATGCGCCGTCTGACAGCTCATACGCGCACAGCCAATCAGGAGAGTGCCACGATGTGGCGCTCCCTGATTGGCTGAAGGGACCTTCTGTGACAGGAGTCACGGGGGTCTCAGCAGTTGGGGAAAGGGGTCCCATGTGTAAACATGGGATCCCCTTTCAGTGCGTGGTCCGGGATTTTCGTTTTGTTTTTTTGCCAAGTACGTGGATTACAAAAAAGAAAAGGCTAGATCTACACTGGATTATGGTGAGTATAATTTTATTTTCAGGTACCCCGTGGATTCTACTTGGAGACGTGGACCGAGTCGGCGTGTGAACATAGGTAAGCATGTGTGTGTCGGCGTGCATGTATGTAATAAAGTTTTACTATCACGGTGTGCGTGTACTGTTTTTATTTGGGTATTTTTTTCAGTAGAACTACAGGTACCAGCGGGCCCGTTTTCCCCCGCATGCTGTTACTTGCTGTTCTCCAAGTACCAGCTTGCGGAGGAGGCTTGCTGGGACTTGTAGTTCTGCTACAAAAAACAATATTCTTTATTTTTGTCACTTGGCTATCAGCCCCCTATCCGCAGCCCTTGGATGGGATGGGGGGGGGGGGACAGCCTCGGGCTTCACCCCTGGTCCTTGGGTGGCTGGAGGGGGGGACCCCTTGATTTAAAGGGTCCCCACTCCTCCAGGGTACCCCGGCCAGAGGTGACTAGTTAGTGATGTAATGCCACGGCCGCAGGGACCGATATAAAAGTGTCCACCGGCTGTGGCATTATCTCTCTGACTAGTGGAGCCCAGTGCTGGTGTTAAAAATACGGGGGACCCCTACATTTTTTTGTCCCCTGGATTTTTGGCACCAGGACCAGATGCAGAGCCCAGTGCTGGTTGTGAAAATACGGGGGATCCCCTGTCATTTTTCCCCCCGTATTTTTACAACTAGGACCGGCTCAAAGAGCCCGAGGCTGGTTATGCTTAGGAGGGGGGACCCCACACATTTTTTTCACGATTTTTAACCCATTCCCACCCTTCCCACTGAAAAACATGCTCTGATCTCTCCATATTATTTTAGTCAGTAAAAAAAATAAAAAATATTCCTTTAAAAAATATATAAATAATACTTGTGGCTCCTAATAGACAAACCAAGTACATAATACCTTCTAATATAAATAGATATGCTATTAGCAATACAAAAAAAACACCACAAAAAACATGTTTTTACATTTTTTTATTAGATTCCGCCAGCAAAATGAGGCGGACTGAAATTGCCGAAATGACTGTCGAAAAGCACTGTTGTCGAATGGACATTCTTCAATTGAATATAGTTTTCTCAAAAAGCCGCATTTTTACCATTACAGACATGTCGAATTTGAGTAAATGTCGAATTGCAAAAAGTCGAATCTGAAACTGCAGATTTTTTGTCGAAAAGTACTGTATTGCATTGTCGAATAATTTTTTTGTGTCGAAAATGCCCCGTTTTTTGACATTTGCGGCATATACCCCTAAGTCAATGCACATGTATTGCATATACCCCTAAGTCAATGCACATGTAAAATTAATGTTTCTAGTTCTAATGAAACTTTTCTTGTATGATACAGGAATAATATGAAGAAAACTATTTTGGCCATGGAAGTAACAGAAAAAAGTACATCAATATTCTTTCCACAAGACTAGTGATGCACCAGACTGTTATAAACATTATTCCATTAAGGGAACAACATTTTTATCTCAAATACCATGTACACTGGATTTAGGGCAGGAGATATCATTGTATAGTTATGTGAGCTATCAAAGATAAATGAACAAATTGAGAATCAATTCCCCATAGTGCCCAATCCAGTGGTCATTTTCAATGTTAAAATGTACTTTTGTGATCACATTTTGTTGTTCTTGCTATCACTAACCCTATACTTTTCCTTTCTCTATACTTCTTCACCCGTCAAGTACCCCAAGTCTGAAGTGACTGTTCAAAAAAACAACTTTAAATTATGTATTCATCATGTTTCATCTCTTGCCAGCAGGGCATAAGGATATGCTACAGACATGCCGGATGAAGGAGAAATATTTGGGACATTATCTGACCAAGGGTTAAGACACTAACCGGACAGGACGTAGGGAAGACGAGTACAAGAATATGATCTAATGTTATATGCAACACACGCAGTATCTGTTCATTCTAAATTTGGCACAGAAAAGCTCAAGATGGGAATTGGCCCTCATGGCATCAAGAAATAATACTCATCAAAAGATGTAATATGCTGAATCCTGTTTTTTGTTCATAAGATGTATTTCATAAGATACAAACACATGTGATTGCAAATGAGAGCAGCAGCCTCACCTATGGATCAGTTGCCAAGAATGCAGGCAAATAATTTAAAGGGTTTAATTTACTGATTTTTGGAGCCCTCAGAGTACAGAAAATTAATCGAAATGCAAAATGTGTGTTCCCTACAAGAGAAGGCCGGCTGGAAGACCAAGGGATGTGGTCAAGAGTCCTCTGGGCTCTGGAAAGATGGAAAAGGAAGACCAGTGGCTCCCAAGGCACGTCTTCCAAGCCTTGCAGAGGCTGCACATGGTTTCACACATTTGGGCAAGGAAGGTGTGTGTAAACTTGTAGGAACATACTGGTGTGCACCAGGCTACTCTTCACAAGCTGTTAAAAGAACAATGCCTTGTCTTACTTATTTGAGGAGGAATACTGAGAAAACAATAGCAACAGAATCATCCCATATTCCTGAATTATAATGGGCCCTGAGTTATGCTGAGCACATATAAAAGTTGTTTACCCTTCCCATCAATTACCTATCAACCTTACTAAATTAAATGATTGATGTCTGATTTGTGTTATATTAAATACAATTCCAAATAAGCATGTTATGTTAGGAAGAACAAACGGAGTAAAGTGATGGTTGAGACTTTGTTAACGTGGCCAGAAGCTTTGTCACTAGTCTTACACAGCATCAGAACCACTCCTAGACCACCTCTTAACCTGTCGCCCTCTGAAAAGCTTTTTTAGTTGAAAACCTCATTTGATGGTCAACCCCAAGATGATTTGAAGTGCAATAATGCAATAACTCATAAAAATGAGTAAGCATGTAAGACAACAGAAGAATTTAAAATTGCTGTCTCCAGAGATGCCAGAAACAAATTGTCATGATATCAAACCTGGGGAATATGTTATAAACTGCAATTTCTTACGCTCAGGTTGTTTAATAGACAGGTGGGAAGGACTGTACCAAGTTTTGATGACCAGCAATAAATCACTGAAAGTGGCTGAAAGATTCTTGGATACTTACCACCCACTGCAGAAAAGTCGGTAATCCAGAGAAGATTCCAGAAAAGGCAATGACTGACCCTAATACATCTTCACCTCTGAATCTATTCCATGAGACTTAAGAAAACAATTGCCATTGAATTCCTGACCCGGGATCCAGCAAAATATCTACTTCCACAGAATAAAACAACAGTTTATCGGATTAAATTTGGAACGCATGGCACTAGTTAGATTAAAAACCACTATAAACAGCCCCAAAAAGGAAATGTTTGTGTTTACGCTGCCTATTCATAGGATGGACTGGTGGCCCTGATATTAGAGTTAACTCACTGCCCCCAGGAACATTAGTTTCAATCCAATATTTTACATATTGCCCCCTGCCCCCTAAAGAGGGAGGGATCATCTTTAGGTATTTAGGTGAGGTACATAGCCCACAGCCACACACCTTGACAAAGACTACTCAGCTGAAATGCGTCGCTAGTGAGGCTGTGGACCCTTGTAAGGTCAACCGTTATTTGGACCAGAGGCTGCATGGCTGAGAGGGGACACTGATCCAGATCAACTCCCTTCCAGGTTATGTAGTAATACCTACATCATTGTCACTGTAAAGTTTTTTGGGTCTGACGTAAAGCCATTTTTAATAAGAATTTACTTACCGATAATTCTATTTCTCGTAGTCCGTAGTGGATGCTGGGAACTCCGTAAGGACCATGGGGAATAGCGGCTCCGCAGGAGACTGGGCACAAAAGTAAAGCTTTAGGACTACCTGGTGTGCACTGGCTCCTCCCCCTATGACCCTCCTCCAAGCCTCAGTTAGGATACTGTGCCCGGACGAGCGTACACAATAAGGAAGGATTTTGAATCCCGGGTAAGACTCATACCAGCCACACCAATCACACCGTACAACCTGTGATCTGAACCCAGTTAACAGCATGATAACAGAGGAGCTTCTGAAAAGATGGCTCACAACAATAATAACCCGATTTTTGTAACAATAACTATGTACAAGTATTGCAGACAATCCGCACTTGGGATGGGCGCCCAGCATCCACTACGGACTACGAGAAATAGAATTATCGGTAAGTAAATTCTTATTTTCTCTGACGTCCTAGTGGATGCTGGGAACTCCGTAAGGACCATGGGGATTATACCAAAGCTCCCAAACGGGCGGGAGAGTGCGGATGACTCTGCAGCACCGAATGAGAGAACTCCAGGTCCTCCTCAGCCAGGGTATCAAATTTGTAGAATTTAGCAAACGTGTTTGCCCCTGACCAAGTAGCTGCTCGGCAAAGTTGTAACGCCGAGACCCCTCGGGCAGCCGCCCAAGATGAGCCCACCTTCCTTGTGGAATGGGCTTTTACAGATTTTGGCTGTGGCAGGCCTGCCACAGAATGTGCAAGCTGAATTGTACTACAAATCCAACGAGCAATAGTCTGCTTAGAAGCAGGAGCACCCAGCTTGTTGGGTGCATACAGGATAAACAGCGAGTCAGATTTCCTGACTCCAGCCGTCCTGGAAACATATATTTTCAAGGCCCTGACTACGTCCCACAACTTGGAGTCCTCCAAGTCACTAGTAGCCGCAGGTACCACAATAGGTTGGTTCAGATGAAACACTGAAACCACCTTAGGGAGAAAATGAGGACGAGTCCTCAATTCCGCCCTGTCTGAATGGAAGATCAGATAAGGGCTTTTACAGGATAAAGCCCGCCAATTCTGACACGTGCCTGGCCGAGGCCAGGGCCAACAACATGACCACTTTCCATGTGAGATATTTTAACTCCACAGATTCAAGTGGTTCAAACCAATGTGACTTTAGGAACCCCAAAACTACATTGAGATCCCAAGGTGCCACTGGAGGCACAAAAGGAGGCTGTATATGCAGTACCCCTTTTACAGACGTCTGAACTTCAGGTAGTGAAGCTAGTTCTTTCTGGAAGAAAATTGACAGGGCCGAAATTTGAACCTTAATGGACCCCAATTTTAGGCCCATAGACACTCCTGTTTACAGGAAATGCAGGAATCGACCTAGTTGAAATTCCTCCATCGGGGCCTTACTGGCCTCGCACCACGCAACATATTTTCGCCAAATGCGGTGATAATGCTTTGCGGTTACATCCTTCCTGGCTTGACCAGGGTAGGGATGACTTCATCCGGAATGCCTTTTTCCTTCAGGATCCGGCGTTCAACCGCCCTGCCGTCAAACGCAGCCGCGGTAAGTCTTGGAATAGACAGGGTCCTTGCTGGAGCAGGTCCCTTCTTAGAGGTAGAGGCCACGGGTCCTCCGTGAGCATCTCTTGAAGTTCCGGGTACCAAGTCCTTCTTGGCCAATCCGGAGCCACGAGTATAGTTCTTACTCCCCTCCGTCTTATAATTCTCAGTACCTTTGGTATGAGAGGAAGAGGAGGGAACACATACACTGACTGGTACACCCACGGTGTTACCAGAGCGT
Source organism: Pseudophryne corroboree (assembly GCF_028390025.1). Lineage (NCBI taxonomy): Eukaryota > Metazoa > Chordata > Amphibia > Anura > Myobatrachidae > Pseudophryne > Pseudophryne corroboree. Next base: position 399,249,433 of record NC_086448.1, read on the forward strand.
CCACAGCTATTGCCTGAGGGTCCCTTGACCTGGCGCAATACCTGTCCAATTTTTTGTTTAGGCGGGACGCCATCATGTCCATCTTTGGTTTTTCCCAATGGTTTACAATCATATGGAAGACTTCTGGGTGAAGTCCCCACTCTCCCGGGTGGAGGTCGTGCCTGCTGAGGAAGTCTGCTTCCCAGTTGTCCACTCCCGGAATGAACACTGCTGACAGTGCTATCACATGATTTTCCGCCCAGCGAAAAATCCTTGCAGCTTCTGCCATTGCCCTCCTGCTTCTTGTGCCGCCCTGTCCGTTTACGTGGGCGACTGCCGTGATGTTGTCCGACTGGATCAGCACCGGCTGACCTTGAAGCAGAGGTCTTGCTTGGCTTAGGGCATTGTAAATGGCCCTTAGCTCCAAGATATTTATGTGAAGTGATGTCTCCAGGCTTGACCACAAGCCCTGGAAATTTCTTCCCTGTGTGACTGCTCCCCAGCCTCGCAGGCTGGCATCCGTGGTCACCAGGACCCAGTCCTGAATGCCGAATCTGCAGCCCTCTAGAAGATGAGCACTCTGCAACCAACACAGGAGAGACACCCTTGTCTTTGGTGACAGGGTTATCCGCTGATGCATCTGAAGATGCGATCCGGATCATTTGTCCAGCAGGTCCCACTGGAAAGTTCTTGCGTGGAATCTGCCGAATGGAATTGCTTCGTAGGAAGCCACCATTTTTCCCAGGACCCTTGTGCACTAATGCACTGACACTTGGCCTGGTTTTAGGAGGTTTCTGACTAGTTCGGATAACTCCCTGGCTTTCTCCTCTGGGAGAAAACACCTTTTTCTGGACTGTGTCCAGGATCATCCCTAGGAATAGAAGACGTGTCGTCGGGATCAGCTACGATTTTGGAATATTGTGAATCCAACCGTGCTGCCGCAGCACTATCTGAGATAGTGCTACCCCGACTTCCAACTGTTCCCTGGATCTTGCCCTTATCAGGAGATCGTCCAAGTAAGGGATAACTAAAACTCCCTTCTTTCGAAGGAGTATCATCATTTCGGCCATTACCTTGGTAAAGACCCGGGGTGCCGTGGACAATCCAAACGGCAGCGTCTGAAACTGATAGTGACAGTTCTGTACCACAAACCTGAGGTACCCTTGGTGAGAAGGGTAAATTGGGACATGTAGGTAAGCATCTTTGATGTCCAGAGAGACCATATAGTCCCCTTCTTCCAGGTTTGCAATCACTGCTCTGAGTGACTCCATCTTGAATTTGAACCTTTGTATGTAAGTGTTCAAGGATTTTAGATTTAAAATTGGTCTCACCGAGCCGTCCGGCTTCGGTACCACAAATAGTGTGGAATAGTACCCCTTTCCTTGTTGCAGGAGGGGTACCTTGATTATCACCTGCTGGGAATACAGCCTGTGAATGGCTTGCAATACTGTCTCCCTGTCTGAGGGAGACGTCGGTAAAGCAGACTCTATGAAACGGCGAGGGGGAGACGTCTCGAATTTCTTGAGACGGGCCCCCACCGTGCCTGAGACCGCTTGTAAAGCCCCAGCGTCATGCTGAGGACTTTGCGGAGGCGGGAGAGGGCTTTTGTTCCTGGGAATTGGCTGTTTGCTGCAGCCTTTTTCCTCTCCCTCTGCCAGGGGGCAGAAATGAGGCGCCTTTCGCCCGCTTGCCCTTATGGGGCCGAAAGGACTGCGCCTGATAATATGGCGTCTTCTTAGGTTGAGAAGCTACCTGGGGTAAAAATGGGGATTTTCAAGCCGTTGCCGTGGCCACCAGGTCTGTTAGACCTACCCCAAATAACTCCTCCCTTTTATAAGGCGATACTTCCATATGCCTTTTGGAATCAGCATCACCTGACCACTGTCTTGTCCATAACCCTCTTCTGGCAGAAATGGACAGCGCACTTACTCTTGATGCCAGTCGGCAAATATCCCTCTGTGCATCACGCATATATAGAAATGCATCCTTTAAAATGCTCTATAGTTAGTAATATACTGTCCCTATCTAGGGTATCAATATTGTCAGTCAGGGAATCCGACCAAGCCACCCCAGCACTGCACATCCAGGCTGAGGCGATTGCTGGTCGCAGTATCACACCCGTGTGAGTGTATATACATTTTAGGATATTTTACTGCTTTTTGTCAGCAGGTTCCTTAAGGGCGGCCGTATCCGGGGACGGTAGTGCCACCTGTTTAGACAAGCGTGTGAGCGCTTTATTCACCCTAAGGGGTGTTTCCCAACGTGCCCTATCCTCTGGGGGGAAGGGGTATGATGCTAATAACTTTTTAGGAATTAATAGTTTTTATCGGGGGAAACCCACGCATCATCACACACTTCATTTAATTCCTCAGATGCAGGAAAAACTACAGGCAGTTTTTTCTCACCCAACATAATACCCTTTTTAGTGGTACTGGTATTATCAGAAATGTGTAAAAACATTTTCCATAGCCTCAATCATGTAACGTGTGGCCCTACTGGAAGTCACATTCGTCTCTTAATCGTCGACACTGGAGTCAGTATCCGTGTCGGCGTCTGTATCTGCCATCTGCGGTAACGGGCGTTTTAGAGCCCCAGATGGCTTTTGAGACACCTGGACAGGCACAGGCTGAGTCGCTGGCTGTCTCATGTCATCAATCTTTTGTAAAGAGCTGACACTGTCACATAATTCCTTCCATAAGCTCATCCACTCAGGTGTCGACTCCCTAGGGGGTGACATCTCTGTTACAGGCAATTGCTCCGCCTCCACCTCATTTACCTCCTCATACATGTCAACACAACGTACTGACACCCAGCACACACACAGGGAATGCTCTGATAGAGGACAGGACCCCACTAGCCCTTTGGGGAGACAGAGGGAGAGTATGCCAGCACACACCAGAGCGCTATATATATATACAGGGATAACCTTATATAAGTGTTTTTCCCCTTATAGCTGCTGTATTGTTATACTGCGCCTAATTAGTGCCCCCCTCTCTTTTTTAACCCCTTTCTGTAGTGTAGTAACTGCAGGGGAGAGCCAGGGAGCTTCCCTCCAACGGAGCTGTGAGAGAAAATGGCGCCAGTGTGCTGAGGAGATAGGCTCCGCCCCTTTCTCGGCGGCCTTTTCTCCCGTTTTTCTGTGGAATCTGGCAGGGGTTAAAATTCATCCATATAGCCCTGGGGGCTATATGTGATGTATTTTCGCCAGCCAAGGTGTTTTTATTGCTGCTCAGGGCGCCCCCCCCTAGCGCCCTGCACCCTTAGTGACCGAAGTGTGAAGTGTGCTGAGGAGCAATGGCGCACAGCTGCAGTGCTGTGCGCTACCTTGGTGAAGACAGGATGTCTTCTGCCGCAGATTTTTCCGGACCTCTTCTTGCTTCTGGCTCTGTAAGGGGGCCGGCGGCGCGGCTCTGGGACCGAGCTCCGAGGCTGGGCCTGTGTTCGGTCCCTCTGGAGCTAATGGTGTCCAGTAGCCTAAGAAGCCCAATCCACTCTGCACGCAGGTGAGTTCGCTTCTTCTCCCCTTAGTCCCTCGATGCAGTGAGCCTGTTGCCAGCAGGTCTCACTGAAAATAAAAAACCTAAAACTAAACTTTCACTAAGAAGCTCAGGAGAGCCCCTAGTGTGCACCCTTCTCGGCCGGGCACAAAAATCTAACTGAGGCTTGGAGGAGGGTCATAGGGGGAGGAGCCAGTGCACACCAGGTAGTCCTAAAGCTTTACTTTTGTGCCAGTCTCCTGCGGAGCCGCTATTCCCCATGGTCCTTACGGAGTTCCCAGCATCCACTAGGACGTCAGAGAAATATACTTTTTGTTGTACTTTTTTTTTATATATATAAACTCCCATTTCATTTTTAATATCTTACAAATTAAAAATAATTCAAGGAATTATTACGGATAACTTTTATGTTCACAAACCATGAACTAAGGCCATTTTCAGAGAGGACCCTTGAAATAAACCTTTATGGGAATTAACGTGCAACGTGCCCCTGTTCTTTGGTCATACACATTTTTTGTAGTGTCTACAGGAGGCAAGGTGAAGGAATAGGGTGAAGAATCCTCACAAAATAAACCTTTATAGGCAGTTTACACACCTTTATTATATGCCACCTTATACCTATCTGTAAGGTTGAGGGTATTTAAATCACCTAGTCTCCTGGACTCAGAATCCTGTTAATAAGAGTGTGTTAATCCCCTTCCAGGACATACTACCTTATTGTGTTTTTTTTGTTTCTATTTTCATGTACCGGGTAAATACCACCATTGAGGAAAAGAATATGACAGACTTTGTTTGAATCAAGGATTACAAATTTAAATTTAGACGACACTAAAGGATTCACATATTACGGGCTATTTACTATCATTCCACTTTTTGTGAGCGCAAGTGTATACGGTGTAAAGAAAATGGTAGTTGGGAAAGTTCCTGTAGACTACTGCTCAAATATAATTCAGGCTGAAATTTGCTTGGAACAAAATGAAAATACTATGGGGTAATTTACTAAAGCTTATAAAACAGAGAATTGGTGATGTTGCCCATAGCAACCAACTAGATGCTGTCTATCATTTCTCTATTGCCTTTTAGAAAATGATAGACAGCATCTAATTGGTTGCTATTGGCAACATCGCCAATTCTCTGTTTTAGAAGCTTTAGAAAATTTAACCTTAGGTTGGGGTAATTATATTATGATACTAAAATGACTCATTCTGTGTCTTATGGTCTTCCAGATTATGTATATTACTGTATGTTTCTGCATAAGGCATACAAATGTTAACTACGAAGTACATAAGAATATGTTTGCTGGGCAGAGTAGTCCAAAAGAGTATGACTATATCACATGGCAGAATGATGGCTATTAACAGGTCTTCCCCATATCCCCATGCATATACAATATGAACACATAGTCAAAAGAAATTTGTTGTCTGGAGGTGAACATGTAGCTGTTAATTTAATTATGGACGCTTTCAGCTTTTAGTCACTTCAGACATCATCAAGACTGCTCAGGGAACCCTAAATTATAATTATATGCAAACCTTGACAAAACTACTTGATAAGATCACCAACATGTATGATGACACATTCAGGTATATGGAAAAATAATAACAAGCTTACAAAAATAAAAGCTCAACATAGAATGATGTTAAATTACCCCACCAGTGTCACAAGAGGAAATTGTGTGACATTAGCAACTCTGTATGATGTAAAATGTTGTAGCTACATCATAAATAATACTAAGTACTCTAAAGAGAAATTCGACCACACAATTCATGAGATTCTACAGCTCACATGGACATTTTGTAGAACTTATAATGTTTCATTGTCTACAGTAGGAATAAGGTTGTTGGGTGGATCTCATGGTTGAATCCTGTCAAAAGGTTTTCAGGATTAGGTGAATGGCTTCAAGAACTGGTTATTGGTATAGGTAAGATTTTTATACTTATAACTGGTGTTTTTGTATTGTAATTGGGTTATGTTTCAGATGTGCTCCTGCTATGTTAAAGTGTGGTAATACATGTAAAACAATGGGGATAACCACAGGAAATAATAGGATTTTGGTACCTACCAGTAAATTCTTTTCTAGTAGTCCGTGGAGGATGCTGGGGTCCACATTAGTACCATAGGGTATAGACGGGTCAACAAGGAGCCATTGGCACTTTAAGCGCTTGAGAGTGTGGGCTGGCTCCTCCCTCTATGCCCCTCCTACCAGACGCATTCTTGAAACTGTGCCCGAGGAGACTGACATCTTCGAGAGAAGGATTATACACAGATAGTGGTGAGATTCGTACCAGCTCACACATACAAGGCACGTCAAGCCAACGAAGCTTGAACACTCAGCAACTGTTGAAACATTACTTACCAAGTAACAATGCAATACTAAACTAAACGAAGTTGTACTGAACCAAATAACATTTGCAGAAAAACGAAGCGCTGGGCGGGCGCCCAGCATCCTCTACGGACTACGAGAAAAGGATTTACTGGTAGGTACCAAAATCCTATTTTCTCTTAGGTCCTAGAGGAAGCTGGGGTCCACAACAGTACCATGTAGTGATGTGCACCGGAAATTTTTCGGGTTTTGTGTTTTGGTTTTGGATTCGGTTCCGTGGCCGTGTTTTGGATTCGGACGCGTTTTGGCAAAACCTCCCTGAAAAATTGTTGTCGGATTCGGGTGTGTTTTGGATTTGGGTGTTTTTTTACAAAAAACACTCAAAAACAGCTTAAATCATAGATTTTGGGGGTCATTTTGATTCCATAGTATTTTTAACCTCAATAACCATAATTTACACTCATTTTCAGTCTATTCTGAACACCTCACAATATTATTTTTAGTCTTAAAATTTGCACCGAGGTCGCTGGATGACTAAGCTAAGCGACCCAAGTGGCCGACACAAACACCTGGCCCATCTAGGAGTGGCAGTGCAATGTCAGACAGGATTTTCAGTCAAAAAAGCCTCCTCAACCTGCTCGGGTTGAATCATTAACATTCAACACATCCCTGATAGCCTCTATCAACAATTGCACCCCCTTTGCAAGAGATGCGGACCCCCGCAACACATCCCCATCACTGTCTGTGGTGTCAGAATCAGTATCCGTGTCGTCTTGTGTGACAAGTGCACGTTTGTGGGGGTAAAAAGCGGGGCGTCCTGAGGTACCAGAACTTGTCCATATTGCCATAGAGCTCTGTAATACCTGGGTTGCAGATTCATTACTCGCAACCCTGTCAGAAATCTGAGAAATCCAAGATTTGATAGAGGAAAATCACTCAGGCTCCCTTGCTGGTATCTGTGCTAAACCAGTGCTATCCTGATTACATGGGATGGGATCATCCTGGGAGGATAAATCCTCTGCAGCATATGACACAGTGTCCCTGGACATAGCTAAAGCATACCACCAAACACTCCACACACACACACACACACACACACAGGTGAAGGCAGACAGAGTTTCCCCCTCAAGAATGCTAAGAGAGACACAGAGATTGGAGCCAACCCACACACAGCGCTTTTAGCAAAGGGAGACCCCTTGTCAGTGCCGACTGTGCACCTTAATAGGACACACAGTCTTATTACAGCCCCCCCTCCCTTCTACAACCCCCTGGTACCGTGTACAGATAGCTGGAGTTGCTGTGGAGGGACCTGTTCTTTCTCTCAGTGCTGTGCAGGCAGGAAAACGGCGCTGGAATGCTGCTGGGTCCGCTCTGAGGAGAAGCTTTACCCCCTTAATGGCTCTGTCTTCCCGCTCTTGGAGGATTATACTGGTCTGAGGAAAAATGTGCTGGCTGAGAACGGCGGACCCCCACAGACTTCTGGACCAGTGTGGGGGTAAGTGCTGGCCCAGGGCGCACCTCACAGTGCCGCACCATGTGCCTCTAAACCTTCCCAGGAGTTAACACTGCGCTCCCTCCCCATTGCCGCCATCTTCACACCGGCCCCCCACTTGCTAGGGGTGTCGGAGTCTCACTCACCACATCTTTAGCTCTGTAAGGGGTTGGCGGCATGCTGCTGGGGCGAGCGGTCCCCTGTGGCGGAGAACAATCCGACCCCTCTGGAGCTCAGTGTCCAGTCAGCGGAGACAGTGGCTCAGACCCCGCAGGGTGGACACTGCTCCCCCCCTTAGTCCCTCGCTGCAGGGAGGCTGTTGCCAGGGCCGTCTTTTCGTATGGGTTTAATGGGCTCTTGCCTAAGAGCCCCGGGAGTATAAGGGCCCTAGGCTGATAGCTGAGGGTCTCCTCTTTCCAGGGGTACCAGATTTTTGAAAATTGGCCATGTGGAACCTGAGATATCTGACTTGAAAGCAGTGTTCACCAACCAAGCCTGTTAATTGCTCTTCCCAGCCTGATATCTCGGGTTCTGTATGACTTAGAGTATGTCTGAGGGTATCAGCCAAAAGCTGCGACTCTCCCCTTTTGGAGAACAGTGGAAGAGTGCCTCTACTATGCCAAGAACCAGAGATATCAGCCTTCCAGCAGCTGGTCCCTGCTCCAGCTATACACGCCTAATACGCAGTTTTAGATTTTTGCTGGTGGATTGCTCTGGCTCCTGAACTCTGGTCCCCAAGTCCCCAGTACCTCCTAAAAGATGGGACTCTCTAGTTTTATTATACCATTCAAAGCTAAGAAATATATTTTCAGGAACTTGAGATATCTGCAGTCAAGCAAGCTGCCCTCCCACCGGAAAATGTTAAATATTAAGCCCACTCCACTATCCACCCCTCCCCTACATATTAAATACCCCTACCACCCTGGAAGTCATGTACTAGGGCTTCTTCATTCAGCTAAATGCCCCCTTCTACAGTTTAGCCCCATCTGTGCAGTAAAGGAGTAATTAGCAGAAATTACTGTTCCAGGTCCTACATGCAGAGCGGAAGATAGAACACACCATACCGCATGCGGGACATCAAAGCTGCCGCTGATAGCACCCCCCACCCATACCGCTGGAGGATGGGTAGGGGGGCCCAGTGCATTGCTGTGCCCAGGGGCCTACACTGCTGTTAAGATGACCCTGGCTGTTGCCAGCAGCCTCCCTGTAAAATAATAAACTCTAAAAACAACTTTTTCCAGAAAAGCTCAGTAGAGCTTCCCTAGCTGTGACCGGCTCCTCCGGCACATTTTCTAAACTGAGTCTGGTAGGAGGGGCATAGAGGGAGGAGCCAGACCACACTCTCAAGCTCCTGGTGGACCCGTCTATACCCCATGGCATTAATGTGGACCCCAGCATGCTCTAGGACGTAAGAGAAAATAATTTTATGATATTGAGGGGCAGAACCACAGAGAGAAAAAATATATTATGATCCTTAAATAGTTTCTTAAGGTATGATAGTGTCAGTGCACTATCAAAGAGTGGACTATTAAAGTCAGATTGATTGGATGAAGGCATTTCTTAAGGTATAGGTTACTCATTTAATAATTTAATTGTATGCAATTGCAATAGGATAAGATCACAATTCTCTTAAAGGTCGCAGTTAATATAAACATTGGTAATGACTATGGTTATGATTTAAAGATACAGTTTATAAAATCACTAAAAATTAAGGATATTTGCAATTGAATGTAATAAATATATTTCATGTATTCAGTACGCAAACTGCATACTGTTTGGACTTGTTTTATTCCTTATGTTAATAGGATGCTTCTGGTGATCCTGAGGAAACGATCACACTGTGCGACTATTAAATATCATCTAGTCAAAGTCCTTACATTAAACTGTATTTCAAATATGCATTACCTAACAAGATTATACAGCTCTACAAGCGGGAACCTAAATGGTCTTTATGTTGCATGACAAAGGCTCACTTCAGGGGACAATGACTAGAGGATGCGACCTATGGGACGTCAAGTTCTTGGGATGTCCTGACGGGTCCGCCTATAAATGTTGACCTTTATTGTGTAGTTGTTGTTTTTTTTACAGCTGTGATGTCATATTTTTTCTCACTGTAAAATGTATAAATTGTATGCCTCTGGCTCTAAATATTAGAGTATCCTGTGTTGAAATTGGGTCAGTGCTGGCTGTGTACATGCATATGCAATTGGTGGTACTTTGTATTGAGAATAAATCGCTTTCGTGCTTTGGAACCACAGCAATCGTACTGGACTATCTTTATTGCGGCTAAAATATTTGGATTTAACAACCCAAAAAAACTACTTTCTTTATCTTGTGTTGGTTTATGTGTTCTCCATAAAGTACCAGGTAGCACCTCAATTAAACTGTATATCTTTTAATGGTAGTGTACCAGTTGAGTTAGAAAAGAATACTGAAAATAGATGAGTAGATAACACTCAGGCACTAAAGCTGCTGGACTAAATATCACTTAGAGAAGTTTCACCTTACTTCACAACAAAACAACCAATACAAGAAAGAGTAGATATATACAAGTCACAAGCGTTGAAAGACTATTACTTCCCTCTTGTGGGGTAGAAGAGGTGTACATGGAAGCATCTGCATCAGAGTCTGAAAGGTCAATGAAAGCGCCATCTACATCGGATGAGGTATCCGAAACATGTGTGGATTGTTAGGAAGTAATGGCCCGTTTAGATGACCCCCTGGTCTTAGGCAGGCGACAGTCAAGATTTTACTTAGCTAGTGACTGATGTAATTGCTGTATCCGAGAGAACAGAGTATCTGCCAACGGCGGATTAATTGCAGGGACAATATGTGACTGCGATGGCACAGGAGGTCCCACAGGGGACGCAAGTCTAATTATTAGTGTAGTTAGTAAATAAGAGAAAACAGCCTAAGGTGGGTCTTGATTTGCCCCCGTTGCTGCAGACTGACCATAGGGTATAGAACCCAGTAATTTCTGGGGTAAAATGTGACTGAAAAACAGAGAGAAAAATACAAAATGCGTATATCCTGTGAAATACCTATATTATCTAATAACCCTGACGCACGGAGCCTCCTCAGGGTACAGAATATACGGATAGTCATATGTGAGAGATACACGAAATAGAAACCACACAGCAGCCATAGGCACACAGTCACATATACAATGCAGAGATTATTACCGATAATAAAACTGCAATGGACCAGCAATACTAAGTAACTATAGCACTGAGTAAAGTTATGTAGATATATATAGATATAACAATGCACAGTAAAGACTGGATGTATATCACAGGGTACTTGTACTAAATAACCCTGAATATATGCACTTGTTCTTAACCAACACTGTCTAGACGACATGTAGAATACTTAAATGTCCTGTAAATGCACAGCACTGATGAAGCAGGCGGCATTACAGAGGAGGCATTGCCCACCAGTCCCAGAGTCAGCGCAGCATGTGTGTAATGGCTCCCAAACGCTGACAGGGAGTGAGGGAGAGAGAGAGATGCAGCTCCAGGGCGTGAACATTTACTGTAAATGGCGCCCAGGGGCTACAGGTCAGAGCTTTATCCCTTTGCAGGACTTCACCACCAGGTACTGTGGGCCATAATAAAACAATTATATATATAGGTGACCTGTGCCCCTGCCCTGGTGGTCTAGTGGGGTCCCTGTACCAACACAGTGTCCAGGACAGCGCGCGCGGCCCTACTCCTAATGGCCGCGACAGATCGCGATTTTCGGCGGTTCCCGCCTGGGGGACCCTTTTAACTCCTTCCTTGATGCAGCCACGCGATCCTGGAGAGCTGCGGCAAGTGTGTTTGCACTAGGTGAAGAACCGGGGCCTCCACTGTAAGTATCCGGCAACCAGGGACGCGGGTGTATACAGCGCTGCTGGGGGAGGTGATGGAGCTGCAGCAGGAGATGTCAGAATGATATCTAGCACTAGAGTGCCTCTGCTGCAGCCCTTGACGTCTTCTATCTTCTTTTAAAAAAGCTCTTTTCAGGGCTGCTGGAGCAGCCCTGCCAGTTAATGTCCTGTCTGCAGGGCACCAACTTACAAACTGAGCTCATGTGCACAGAGGCAGGGTTATAAAGGATGCGGCGCTGAGCATCTTGGGAACAGTCAAAGCTTTTAGCCTGTTGGTGCCTCAGATGAAGATCCTACTCTACACCCCCGATGTTATTCCCTATGGAACCCCAGTGAACAACGCTGCAGAAAATGTCTCTAATGGCCTCAATCATTAATTGCACCCACTTAGAAAGGGATGCATCACCCCCACCCACGCATATCCCCATCACTGTCCCCTGTATTAGAGTCGGTTTCAGAGTCAGCTTGCAATATCTGGGCAAGAGCACTCTTTTTCGGATATGTAGTAGGGATCCCAGATGAGGTAGTGGGAGTTGAACACTTCAAAACCTCTACAGAATTCCTCAAAACCTGTGTTTCTTTCTCCTTACATGACATCCTAGATGAAATCTGTGATATCATTCCTCTTAAAGAATCCACCCATGCGGGTTCAGATTCACAGGACTGGGAAATGTCATTGCAGTCCTAAGTACATGGGATAGACTCTTCAAGAGAAGATACACACTCTGCAGCAGAAGACACAGAGTCCCTTGACATGGTAATGTGAGATAAACAGCCACACCCACAGGAAAATGTCAGACACCGTTTCGCCCAGAGTACTTTCAGAGAGTCACAGAGTATAAGGAGCCAGCCACACATCGCCCCAGTAGGCAGTTAATATAGTAAAAGCCCGGCGCTGACTGAGTAGCCTTAATAGGGTAATCTATTCTCAAATTCACTCTCACCCCTGTCTATAACACCCTGGTACCGCAGAGGTATTTCTGGAGTTATGTGGAGGGCAGCGCTCCCTGTCAGCGTCTCCTTCTGATGATCTGCAGGGAGAAAATGGCGCTGGTGAGTGCTGGGTCCGCCCTGAGAAGTCCCGCCCCCTGTAATGGCACGTTTTCCCGCACTTAGTTGTTTATACTGGCCTGAGGTAATTTGCTGCTAACAGTAGGATTTGCCCCTGTTCGCATTATGTGACCAGTGTAGGGTGACTACGCTGGCCCAGGACACGCCTCACAGCGCCGTAAACAGTGTGCCACTGAGCCTTCCGGAGTGCAGCCTGTCAGAGCTGCGCTCCCACCCTTGTGACGCCATTCCCGCCGGCGACACGCTTCCCGGGCTGCCGGCGCTGTATTCACTACTCTTCTTTCTTCTGACTCTGTTAGGGGGTGGCGGCCGTGCTGCGGGAGTGAGTGGTCTCCTTGTGGCCTTGCGATCAGCACCCTCAGGAGCTCAGTGTCCTGTCAGCGAAGATAGAGAACCATTAACTTCTAGAGTTGGTTCGTACTCCCCCCTAAGTCCCACGAAACAGGGAGGCTGTTGCCAGCAGCTTGCCTGTACCTAGCTAACTCAAAAAAAAAAAAAAAACTAGAAAAACTATTAAGAGCTCCCCTAGCTGTGACCGGCTCCTCCTGGCAAATTTTCTAAACTGAGTCTGGTAGGAGGGGCATAGAGGGAGGAGCCAGCCCACACTATTAAACTCTTAAAGTGCCCATGGCTCCCAAGGGACCAGTCTATACCCGATGGTACTAAATGGAACCCCAGCATCCTCTAGGACGTAAGAGAAATCCTGTTTGATTTTTTTCTTCACATTATGAAATGGTTATACACCTCAAGTACAAAGAAACCTTGATGGAAAGGTGGCAGCCTATTTCACTGTGAGTGGGGTACGCTTATTCAAATTTACCAGATTGTATTACCGTGTGGGGGATTAAAGATACCTTTATATATGTAAATACGCACCATAAGTGTGAGTTGGGGTACGCATCTCCATATGTTTGTGAGAACAATACCTGGGGACTCATGAGAATAAATAGAGAAATATACATCCTAGTGTGGGATTTGCGTAAAGAAACCTTTATATGTTTATCTCTCAGCTCCATTGAGTGAGTACGGTACGCCATCTAGAATATTTTGACTTACATCTATCAACATAATACTGATTTTTGGACACATTCATAGAGACACTTAAGTTTATCAACTTTGTGTTGTTAACATAATTCACTATGATGTGTTTTATTTTGTTTCATGCTTCTACTGAGCTCTGGAAAACTCATCTAAGGACAGGATTCAACACAAAAAAGAAGCATTTATATTCCATGTACACCACTTCTACCCCACAAGAGGGAAGTAATAGTTCTTTCAGCGCTTGTGACTTGTATATATCTACTCTTTCTTGTATTAGTTAGAAAAGAATATCTATGAATAGAGACCTTTTGGATCAAGTTTAATACCAGTGCAGAATGGTCTTCATGTATGTAGGATCTGTAGTGCGCATGTCCAGATCTCCATCTAAAATAAAGATTGCTGAAAGCTGCAGCCATATGGGGGGTGGCAGGCATAGTCAGCATTCCAAAAAATGGGGATGGTCCGGACCCATTTTTTAGGCATGGTATGGTCAGTGGCTATATCCTTCGACACAGCGTCACTTGCTCAAAACACGTCATCCTGAGTAACCTGAGAGTTATTCAGATAACCGTTATCCATGCAAGAGTGATCCGATGCTGCGCATTACAGTAGTAGCCAACAGGAAGGGTCTATTTAGGCAAAATACCTGCTGCATTAGCATACTTAGCACAGCCACTACATGCAAAAGCTACAGCAGCTGTGCTACTGCGATCATCTCTTAATAAGGCCCATCACAAATATAGAAACCACAAATTAACTAAGCCAAACTGTTGGCAAATCTGCCCAAATAAATGATCCCTTTCAAAGAAAAACACATAAAATGTTGTAGGCCCCCCTCAAATGATAACCAGCCCTAGACCTTTTAGCCAAACTCCCAGTGAAGAAAATTTGAGGTCTCCCTGATTCTTTAATAAAAAAAAATCCATTGAGTGTTTCAAGCACTGCACACATCCCTCAGATCTGTACATGATTTTTAGAAAAAAATTTGAATTGTGAAATGTAGAAATAAACAAACACACAAACAAACAAAACAGTGCCGTCTTCCCACCACCACTCCCCAATGATAAGTGGTCATTGAAAAAATCCTGGCAGAAATGTTATGGGGTCCCCCTGATTCTTCACTAGCCAGCAATAGGCTAAACCAGCCCGGGACTGATGACAATATAGCAGGGAAACATTCATCGTGGGGTCCTACTATAATAATGTCAAGCTGCTCTGGATTGGTTAGCCCAGCGCTGGAATAGTTTGCTGGTGGGCTTGTGGCGGGATAGTAGTTTATAATCCAATGAACAAGAACAGCAGTTTAAAAATGACAGCAAAATCAATGCTCAATAATCAATTTCTTTTTAGACACTAGACCGCTGGCGATGCCCATTGATTTACAACTGACTGCAAAACCACCTCTAATTCTTTCCTACAAAGCTCCATCATTCAGGACAGATTCATGATTGATGCATCATCCACAAATGTGCCATACATTTCTACTTTTTACTTACAGCCTAAAAAATAATGCTGATATCATTTTGAAGATTAACAAAACAATACCGTTATGACATTGTGCATATATTTTGGGACTGTAAAAAAATGAGGCATCTTTTGGGTAGAGTTGGAAAATCTTCTAACCCAAATTTTTGGGATTGAAATGCAAATAACACCTCAGATGATACTATTACATATATTTCCAACTACCTATGGGCAATGGGGGTCATTCAGACCTGATCGCTCGCTAGGAGTTTTTTGCACTGCTACGAGCAGATAGTCGCCACCCATTGGGGAGTGTATTTTCGCTTTGCAAGTGTGCGAACGCATTTTCAGCCGACCAGAACTTACTCAGCCGCTGCAATCACTTCAGCCTGTCTGGTCCCGGAATTGACGTCAGACACCCGCCCTGCAAACGCTTGGACACGCCTGCATTTTTCCTACCACTCTAAGAAAACGGTCAGTAGACACCTGGAAACGCCTTCTTCCTGTCAATCTCCTTGCGATCGGCTGTGCGAATGGATTCTTCGTACAATCCATCGCCCAGCAACGATCCACTTTTGTAGTCGTACAATGCGCCTGCGCAATGCGGTTCATACGCATGCGCAGTTCTGACCTGATCACAGCGCAGCAAAAAATCCTAGCGTGTGATCAGGTCTTAATGACCCCTAATATACATAAATACTTATTGAGCCATGTTTTTATTGCTATTAGAGCAACGATTGCCAAGCTATGGAGGCAGGAACTGATCCCAACCATGCAGATGGTGATAAATAAAATAAATAATAGCCACAAAATGGAAACTTTAAATAAAACTCATTGTTCCAATTGAGTGAAGAAGTGGCGTGACTGGGACCTGTTTCTGGAACAAAGGGAAGAATCTATTTGATGGGATGTCTGGGTCAATTTAAGAAAGTGGTAGCTTGATTCCTGGGACTCCCTCCAAATAAAATATAAATTGTTAACTCTATAGGAAGAATCTTTGACTAAGGGGTTTATTTACTAAGCCTTGGATGGAGATAATGTGGACGGAGATAAAGTACCAGCCAACCAGCTCCTGTCAATTTTCAAACACAGACTGTGATATGGCAATTAGGAGCTGATTGGCTGGTACTTTATCTTCATCCACATTATCTCCATTCAAATCTTAGTATATAGACCCCTTTTTTGTCTTATCAAGTAATTTCGAGGGAAATACTCATACCCTCTTATGTGCTAAACGTATAATGTGATATAATAAATAAAAATTACATTTAAAAAAAAAAACAATACAGTAAAAATTAAATGCATACATATTTAATGAACTTGCTACTTTAAATGTCATACTTTTAAAAAGGAGTTGTACCTCATGGGAAACATCTACCTTCTTAATATGGTGCCACTTTGGTAGCACTTAAATATATTTTATTATTTTTATTTTGTTGCCTAGAAATTTTCAATATAGATTCCACAGACAGCACTCATTATTATTATTAATAGTATTATTATTAATATTATTATTTTTTGAGTCTCCAATATCCAAAATGCTTGGGACCATAAATATTTTGTATATTGGATTATTCTGTATTTTGGAATATTTTCATACCATAATGAGATACAGTATCTTGGGGATGGAACTCAAGTCTAAGCAGAGAATGCATTTATGTTTTCTATACACCTTACTGTATTATAGAGAGACTGAAGGTAATTTAATACAATTATTATTAATTTTGTGCATGAAACAAAGTTTGTGTACATACACAAAACTAATTTGATTCATATACACCTTATACACATCTACTGATGGTAATGGTTTACATTTTTAATAGTTTTGTGCATGGAACAAAGTTTGTATATATTGAAACAACAGAAAGCAAAGGTGTCACTATCTCAGACGTGCTCAAAACATTCCACACTTCATAATATACCGTAATTTGGATATGGGAGACTGACCCTGCAATAATAATTGTGATGTTGACAGATTTCAACTTTTCAATATGAAAATATCCAGGGGGAAAAAAGAAAAGGTTTGAAGAAATGTAAAATAAGGAATATTCAAATAAGGAACATGTCTTACCTTCCCTGTAAAATGTCATTTTTTAATTGCAAGAAATATAAGTGCCTGAAACACACACAAAATAAATTATTAATTGTAACTAAAAGACAACTGAATAAAGACTACTAGTCTTAACTAACAGTAGAGCTTGTAAGTAAAGAAACATAGGGGGATATTCAATTGTTTGAAAAGTGAGTTCGGTGTCTGTTTTTTCCTATCTAATAGACAGGGAAAAAACAGACACCCAACCGACTTTTCAAACATTTGAATTCCCCCAATTGAATGTTTTCATAAATATATTGCAAACCAAATAATTAATAATAAACAAATGAATTAATAGTGTCACCTCTAGAAATGTATATCCTTACTAAGACAAATATAAATAAAACCATAAAATTGTATAATGTTTGGATCATTTAAAGAAATATAATTTAAAGAAATATAATTACCTGTACTGAAAGTGGAACTACTGTAAATTAACTTTCTAGCTACTGCTGAAACTCTCTATGGCTCTACTTATATTTCAAAAGTGTTACGCAAGCCTACTTAATCACACAACTCCTGCAATGACTATAAAGGAATTTGCCTATAACAGCCGCTGTTCCTGGGTGAAGTAAGTTCACCCCAGTACTAAATAGGTCGCCAGGACATAATGCAAGGACAAGGAGTCAGTGTGGACACTAGGCAAACACAGGAGTGGGCTGAAGTGGCAGAAAGGGGAGAAATCTGGATGCTTACTGGCACAAAATATAGACTACAGTAGGTGGTAGCAAAACCAAGAGATAGGCAAAATAAAGCAACCAAGAAACTAAACCAGGGGAAATGGGAGCAGGACTAGGCAAAAGCAAAGGTGCAGGCAAAAATGTCCTGGGCAGGAATAGAATGCTGTACTCAGGCAACAGAGTCTCACAGAAATCCCACAAGACACAGAATGCTGGGCAGGTTACCGTATGCAGAGCATAAAACTCCTCTGCCTTTTACCATCCACCAGCACCAATCAGATGTTTCACAAGTCAAGCCCACCTAATAAAAAACCATCTGCAGCTGAGCCATTGTGACCGCGGGGACCAGAATCCAGAGAAGACGTGACACAGTAAAGGGAAAAAATTGCATTATTACAAATAGAAGTGAAACAAAATAAGGGAAGCATTTTTCATTAAAAATACTGGCTTTTCATGAAACAAACAATAATTAAAATAATTTATTGATAGATCAAATCATTAACCAATTCAATTATTGCTCTGTTCAGGTGCGCTGAGTCGTAGGGAGATACATTTCAGCTCTCAGCCCCCTGAGCTGGTGAGCAGAAATGTGTGAAAAGTAACCAGTTTGGCCAGCTAAACAGCACATTTCACTTCAGCCGAGCACTTTGGTTGGGTTTAGCCATTTTGTGTGGCTAAACCCGGCCTCTCTGGGCATGATCAGCTTAATCAAAAGAAATAACTGAGTTTAGACAGGAGAATGTGCATGATAAACAATTGAACCAACCCCACTGTCTGCAAAAAATCAGTCCAACGCTAGCAGAGTCTCACGAGACTTGACATACCAAGAGGGGCTGTTTGGCACGAGTGAAGCAATGATGTATGAGGACACATCTGTAGTTTTGAAGCTTGAGTTTAGATTTATAGTTACATTTAGGGTGAATTAAATATTGGTCTGTGCTGTGTATGTCAGCTTGCTCGTGTCACAACTTGCAGTTGTGAGGCTGACACAGGATGTTCCCTGGCCGCTTGCGCAAATTATGTGTAATGTGACTGGAAAGAAGAGAACTGGGAATGGGCGTTAAGTGGTACGAGAGGAGGTGGGGCGGGGATGGGAGGGATACAGCGGATTGGGTGAGGTGACATGGATAGATACTAGGTCCATTGCCAAGTGGCACTCAGCGCTGCGGTCGCAATCTAATTGTGATTACATTGCAATAAGATCGCAATCACCACAACTAGGCTGCGAAGGCAGGCACAATGCAGCCATGTTTTTCTTTGTAGTTGCCAAGTGTGACGCCATGCGGTGGCCCCAAAAGGAACCCGTAACCACTCGTTTCCCGCACCGCCCCTGCAATGCCAACACCCCCCACCACCCTGCAAACACCTCTGCATGTCAATAAGGCAGAGGCGATCACATCTCCCGAGCCACACACTCACAGAGCGGAGCCTGCTCGTGCACGCTGGCCCGAAAATTGCCCAGATGCTACTGAATAAGGCACATAATCTAAAAGTGCATCATCCAGATGGTGGCCTTCATTCGTGATACACATTTGTATTCGATTGTACTTTATTTCTGAAGTTTCGCATAACTTTGCATGTCATTGCTGGTGTTATCATGGTGCTATAATTTCAGTTCTGTGACGAAGTTCACTTTAATTTGTCTAGTAACGTTAACAAGCAGAAATTTCTTTACCGAGGAGAAAACAATCCTCATCGGGAATGGTCACAATCCCTACAGTGTCGAGGTTAAGTATTAAAACTCCCCACACCCCCTAAACCCTCCCTTGCTGCAGCCTAACCCTAACCCCAACCTCACCCCTTATTGCCTAAACCTAGTCAACCTTTCAGCAGCCTAACCCTCCCGCCTTAGTGCCTAAACCTAACCACCCAGGTAGTGCATAACCCGAACCCCTTCCCTCTCTGCAGCTTAACCCTAAACTCAGCCCCCCACACACACACACACACACACACAAACACACACACACAAACAGCCTATGCCTATAACACTCCTCGAGTGGCACCTAAACCTAACAACACTCCCCCCTCTCTCTACAGCTAAACCCTAAAGCTCCTGGCTAGGCTTACCTTCAGGATTACAGCTGTCTGGATTTCGGCATCGGGATCCTAACCTGCTCTAGACTCCGGAGTCGGTGCTCCAACGGGTGTTGGGATTCCGGCATCGGTAATTTGACTGCCAGGATTCCGACAGCCAGTTTTTTGAAAGTATACCTCCTCATCAACTTCATGAAAGTCCTCTACACAGCCAACAGGGCCATCTGAAAGCTGAGATCTACACGCATCAGCAAAGAACCACTAATGAACTGAAGTCTGCTATACACCAAGAAAATATGATATCATATTCAAAACCAACTGAAAATAATCTGTATCCCATGCATTTTAAGTTTACGTACTAAAATTGCGAATAGCATTTACCAGTCCCTTTTTTTGTTAAGCTTTAAGACTTTTTTTTTGCCTCACCCTGTACTATACAGTAATGAATTTTTGTCCTATCACTAAAATATCTTTAAAAGCTTGTTTAAATATACTATAACCAATTTGAAGTAAATTCCAGGAGATTAAGCTTTGAATAAAAGGTTTATGGTCATTTGGGTCATAAATCAATGATATAAGTGGTATTAGTTCTGGTGATCTACAGAACTCTGGTAACACAATGACGTTATTTTAAAATATAGGCACTAAAATCTAAAATCTGTCTCTTGTAACATGTCTTGGTATAAGTCCTTTCAGTTCAACTACTTATACCCCTTTCACATCGCAAATGCCGGGTCCCACCCGGTAATTGGAAATGGGACCAGGTGGGCCCCGGCATTGGTCCCTAACAACTGTCTCCATCAAGTTGCCATAGCGGTAGGGGGTGGAGCCAGCATCGTGGGGCGGCGCTGGGAGATGAGCTCATCTCCGCGCTGCCTCTACCTATGTAATAAATAAGTCCTGGGTCACATCGACCCAGCAACCCGTTCACACTGCCCCTAACCCGGTATTCAACCCGGGAATATACTGCTTTATTTCCAGGTTGAATTACCGGGTCAGGCGACCTGGGAATTCACCATCGCCCCTTTCACACCGCACAGCAACCTGTGTCGACCCGGCAATACCGGGTTATTTGTGCGGTGTGAAAGGGGTATTAAAGACCTTCTACTCCTCATATAAAGACCCTTTTCCAGTGTCAAATGCTCTAAAACATTTATGTACACGACAGATGGATAATTTGTGCTTCTGTAGAGCAGAGCTTGCCAATTGTCCATATAAATATATATATATATATATATATATATAGATATATATATATAGATATATATATATATATAGTTATACACTACAACTGTGTATACAGAATATATTTTTTATAGAAGTAATAATTCTCTTATAAAGAGTTTTTCAGAGAGCCGAAACTATCTAGCCGCGCCTGGAATTATATAATAATATCCATCTCACTTGGGAGCCGGCACTTACTGTTTTAATCTGTCGAGGTAATGCAATATACTTAGGTCATAGACCTTATACTGTATGTGCAGGCATAGCCAGGACACCACCAATTTGCCGTCTAATATCACAGACACTGACAGCCTCTTTCTGTAAAAGGGGGTCTCTAGCTGACATCACTCACCCAGAACACCACTCTCTGTTATTCCACCATTTACAGCAAGGGTCCAGGTATCGAGACAATCGCAAACACCACTTGTGCACCCTTCTTCTCACATCAGGTACCTCAGTCAACTATCTTCAACCCAAACTGTAACTCTCCACAGCCAAGTTTTAAACTTCCTGAATCATGCACAGTCTTTATGTCAACCTCCTAAGTCTGCTCCTTGCACTGTCTAATTAGCCTAAAACCCATCACTTACAATTTTTGATTTAGGTGAAGCAGTCCACATGACTATAAAAAGTCACTCAGCACAGCCAAACTTATTCTGCCAGTTTGGAGACAGCCTTAGACAGGAGGAGGCTGTGAAGCATTTGGGTTACCACCAGGGTCTGATTTTGTCACCAACAGAATTTGGGAGGGAAGGGATGTCTGCAATTGTAAAGGCACCAGAAATTAACTACAATAATTTAGACTACAGCAGATAACCGTCTCGCTGTATAAACCCACCAGCTAAAAAATTAAAACCACTTCCAGGTGAAGTGAATAACATTAATCATCTCATTACAATGGCAACTGTAGAGGGGTGGCATAAATTAGGCAGTAAGTGAGCTGCCAGTTCTTCAATTTGATGTGTTAAAAGCATGAAAAATTGGCAAGTGTAAAGATCTGAGTGACTTTGATAAGGTATAAATTGCGAGAGCTAGATGAATAGGTCAGAGCATCTCCAAAATGGAATGACTTCTTGCATGTTCCCTCTAAACGTGATCCAAAGAAAGACAACTGATGATCCTGGGACAAGGTCATGGCCACCCAAAGCTCTCTGATGCACATGGAGAGTGAAGGTTAGCTCATCTAGTCCGATCCCACAGAACAGTTAATGTAGCACAAATTGCTGAAAAAGTTAATGCTGTCTATGACAGAAAGGTGTCAAAATACAAAGTGCATCGTACCTTCCTACGGCTCGGGCAGCATAGACACAGACCAGTCAAAGCTCCAATCATGACCTTTGTCAACTGCCGCAAGCATCTACAATGGGAACGTGATCATCAGAACTGGACCGTAGAGTGATGGAAGAAGGCAAGCTGGACTGATGAATGCCGCTGTCTTCTACATCATGTGTGTATGTCATTTACCTGAGGAAGAAACGGCCCCAGGATGCACTATGGGAAGGCAAGATGGTGGAGGCAGTGTTATGCTCTGGGCAATGATCTGCTAGGGAAACTTGCTTCCTGGAATTCATTTGAATGTTAGTTTAACACATATGACCTACCTAAACATTGTTGCAGATCAAGGAGCTAATTCAGGTTGGATCGCAAATAGCAATCCAACCGGAATTTTTACAATGGTCCCACGTGCGCATGCGCAGCACCCGTCCTGCGCCCGCACTTTCTGCGGGGGGGAGGGGGGGGCACAGAAAAAGAGAATGCCTCTGCCTGTCAATCAGGCAGAGGCGGTCGCGGGGCGGAAACGATCCATTTTCAGGGAGGAGACGGAGCGTTGTGGGGGCGGCAGAAAGAGGTGGTGCAGCGCGAAAGGGGGCATGTCGTAGGCGTGATCGTGGCAGCTGCGTGATGTCACACATAGCCGCCGCTATGGTTAAGAAGGTGCCGGGTCTCTCAAGAGGCGCTTGCAATTTCTGCTTTATCAAGGGGGGGAGGCGCCGGTCAGCATGCTGGGCTGCCTTGCCCAGCGATGGGCGGCCCCCAGCATGCGTTCCAAACGATAGCAAATTCTGCTGATAAGCAGAATTTGCTATCCTTACTGAATTAGCCCCCAAGTACACCTCTTCAAGGCAGCAGGTATTCCCTGATGGCAGTTGCCAATTTCCGCAGGATAAAGCACCATGCCACATTGCTGGTGCTTTTGGGTTTTACTGTAGAACTTTTCCTTTTCTCTCACTTTGATTACTTCCTGCTCACTAGCAATCAGTATTTTCAAATTCCCCACATATCCCCTTAAAACAGGCATTCCCAACCACGGCCCTCAAGGCACACCAACAGTGCAGGTTTTAGTGATATCCAGGCTGCAGCACAGATGGTTAAATCAAAATAACTGAGCTACTAATTAAGTTACCATCACTAAAACATGCACTGTTAGTGTGCCTTGAGGACCATGGTTGGGAATGCCTGCCTTAAAAGAATGGCACTGGCAAACTATTGACTCTCATACATACAGAGCCTAAATGTATCACTATACTGTTACGATCCTGATGCTCAGGACAGGGGAGATCTTATGCAGTAAGTCCAGAGCACCAAGACGTGATGCTGGGATAGGGAAATGGAATGGAAATAGCCCCTAGCACCCTACCTCCGTTGTCTTACCCGTGTTGTCAATTCACGCCTGAATGACTATGGTTTCTTGGGCCCACGGCAGCCGTGTTTGAAGGGCGGATTAGGTCTGCCCAACTCCGATGCCCCCAGGTCTTAAAGAGAGACAAAGCGTGAACTGAGACAGGGTAATAACAAGGGGACCTCTAACTGAAACAACCAAGCTAGGGGCTACTAACTACCTAAAAACTAAACGTATGTGCGGCACGCCGCCAAAGGAAAAGAACTACAAAGGATACCACTGTCAACTCCCCCACACGGCACCGCCGAGTTCCGGGGAGGACAGTGAAAGCGGAAACCTCCGCAAAAGCACCAACTCAAAGAAACGCAAAGACTAAGCGGCCTAGGCCGCAACACGCGGCAGAAGCCGCTACTCACGAAACCGGGCGAGAACCCCAGATGACAGTAACAGGTTCACAAGGACCAGGAGGATTCCCAGGACCGGCTTCAGAACTCCAGAATACAAGAGGGCAGGGAGCAGGATCGACCAGATGCAGCTGACCAGGAACAAACTTCTACAAGGCAGGAACAGCATACAGGAAGCTATCACCGGCGTTTGTGTGAGACACTGAGGAGGCATACAACAGGAAACCCTCCAATGGCAGTACAGAGCATAATTGATAAATGACGTGCAGCTGCCTTGCTGCACGACCAGGGGAGAACAGGTGAGTAATCTTATGGCAACGGGGAACGCGGTCCACCTGTGGCGTCCCCGTTGCCATGGACCCGGCAGCCCTGCACGCACGGCGTCCTAGCGTTGCCAGGGACCCGGCGGCTATCGCGCGCACGGCGTCCCGGCGTTGCTAGGCGCCGTGCGGAAGCAGGGAGAGAGAGAGGCGTGGCGGCCGTGACCGCTGCTCTGTCAGGGCACGGCCAAACACCGCCGCGCCTAACAGTACCCCCCCTTGAGGAGGGGTTAAAGAACCCCTAGAGCCGGGTTTCTGAGGAAACTCCTGAAAGAATATCTTCTTAAGTTTAGGAGCATGTAAATCCTTATCCAATACCCAAGACCTTTCTTTAGGGCCATAACCTTTCCAGTGGACCAAAAAATAAAGCCGGCCACCAGAAAGCTTAGAATCTAAAACCTTCTCCACCAAGAACTCTTGATGCCCCTGAACATCCACCGGAGATCTACCCTGGGAAGTCCTCCGAGGAAATCTCCTGGAAGAAAAATACTGTTTCAAAAGGGAACAGTGAAAAGTATTGCCAATTTTGAGTGATCTCGGCAAACGTAGCCGAAAAGCAACTGGGTTGACTTTCTTAATGATAAGGAATGGTCCAATAAATTTGGGTCCCAATCTAGCCGAGGGTTGTCGGAGCTTGATGTTGCGAGTTGACAACCACACCTTATCTCCCACCTTAAAAGTGCAAGGACGTCGGAGCCTATCAGAAAATTTCTTTTCTCGGAAGGCAGCTTTCTTCAGGGCAAGGTGCACCTTTCTCCAAATCTTTCTGAGATGGGAGGTTAAGGTCAACGAGGAGACTGGAGAATGAGGGAAAAAAGAGTTGGCTCTAGGATGAAAGCCAAAGACCGAAAAGAATGGGGACTCCTTGGTGGAAGAATGACAAGAGTTATTATAGGCAAATTCGGCTAAAGGAAGAAATTCAGACCAATCATTCTGAAGTTTGGTCGAATACAACCGTAAATACTGTTTTAACGACTGATTAACTTGTTCGGTTCGTCCGTTAGATTGTGGATGGTACCCAGATGTTAAAGAGAGTTTCATATTTAATGAGGCACAAAAACGTTTCCAGAAACGGGAGATGAATTCCGGACCCCGATCAGAGACAATATCCCTGGGCAACCCTTGGAGCCTGAACACATGGTGGAGAAACAAGACTGCCAACCCTTGAGCAGAGGGTAAATCGGGGAAGAGCAATGAAGTGAGCCATCTTACTAAAACGATCTACTACCACCCAAATGACTCGAAATCCGTCTGAAAGAGGAAGGTCCACCACGAAATCCATGGATTTATGTGACCATGGCCTGAGAGGAACGGCTAAAGGTATGAGTTGCCCGATCGGCAACGAACGAGAAACCTTATGCTGTGCACAAACCTGACAGGAATGGACAAATTCCCTTACATCTTTAGAAAGATTAGGCCACCACACCGAGCGAGAGACTAACTCCAAGGTCTTAGTGATACCTGGATGACCAGAGACTTTGTTGTCATGAAACTCAGCTAAAACAGTGCCTCTCAGAAATTCAGGGACGAAGAGACGATCAGCAGGAGTAAGTTTGGGAGCCTGCCGTTGAAGCTGGACTAACTGAGTAAATAAATCCTGTGTGAGGCCTGCCCGGATGACAGATGATGGAACTATGGGGGTAGTAGCAGGATGGTTATTGTGAACCGGAAGAAAACAACGTGACAGGGCATCAGCTTTCGTATTCTTGGAACCGGGCCTGAAGGTGATAATAAACCTGAAACGAGTAAAAAACAATGCCCAATGTGCCTGCCGAGCATTAAGCCGTTTAGCTGACTCAATATAGGTTCTTATGGTCAGTAAACACTGTAATGGTATGCCTAGCTCCCTCCAGTCAATGCCTCCACTCCTCGAAAGCCCATTTAACTGCCAGCAATTCTCGATTACCAACATCATAGTTGGATTCTGCGGAGGAGAATTTCCTGGACATGAAGGCACAAGGGTGTAATTCCTGAGACTCCGGATCTTCCTGAGAAAGGATAGCCCCTACTCCAACCTCTGAGGCATCTACCTCGACTATAAAGGGGAGCTCCGGGTTAGGGTGCCAGAGAACAGGAGCCGAGACAAAGGCCTGCTTCAAGGCCAGAAAGGCAGACTCAGCTTCAGGCGACCAATTGGAAGGGTCCGCTCCTTTTTTAGTCAATGCTACTATAGGAGCGACCAAATCAGAAAAGGTATGAATGAAACGCCTATAATAATTTGCAAAGCCTAAAAAGCGCTGAATTGCTTTTAAATTCGTGGGTTGCGCCCAATTAAGGATGGCCTGGAGTTTTTTCGGTTCCATGAAAAAGCCCTGGGGAGAAATAATATACCCCAAGAAGGACACTTCTGTGATGTGGAAATCACATTTCTCCAGTTTAGCGTATAAATGATTCTCCCGTAGTTTTTGAAGGACCAGTCGCACATGGGTAATATGTTGTTCCATAGACTCAGAGTAAATCAAAATGTCGTCTAAGTAAACGACTACGAACTTCCCTAGAAAGTCACGAAGAACATCATTAATAAGGTTTTGAAATACCGCAGGAGCATTTGACAGCCCAAACGGCATCACCTGGTATTCATAATGACCCGACTGTGTGCTGAAAGCCGTCTTCCACTCATCCCCAGATCTTATTCGGATGAGATTGTAAGCTCCTCTAAGATCGATCTTAGAGAAGATAACGGCAGAGGGTAACTGATCAAACAGTACTGAAATCAATGGCAAGGGGTAGGTGTTTTTAACAGAAATTTTATTCAGAGCCCGAAAATCAATACATGGTCTGAGCGACCCATCTTTTTTCTCAACAAAAAAGAACCCTGCACTCAATGGAGATTTTGAGGGCCTAATGAAGCCTTTTTTCAGGCTCTCCTGAATATAATTATCCATAGCCGTGGTTTCCGGCCCAGACAGGGCATATAAACTCCCCTTAGGTAAAGTGGCACCTGGGATTAAATCAATAGCGCAGTCATAGGACCGATGGGGAGGCAGAACGTCCGCATTACCCTTGGAGAAAACATCGGCAAAATCCTGATATTCCAAAGGAATAAGTTCTGGGGTAACTGCCGCAACCCGGACTGGATGGGAAATACACTCCTTTACACAAAAGGGACCCCATTGGGAAATCTCCCCAGACCGCCAATCTATGGTGGGATTATGAAAGGCAAGCCAGGGGTGACCCAAAACTACTGTAACTGCCGGACAATGTGTAAGGTAAAATTCTATTTTTTTTTAATGTAGGGCCCCACTGTCAGTTGTACTGGAGTTGTGCGGTGAGTAATTACCCCATTGGAAAGCGGACCACCATCCAAGCCGTGCATGGTGATACATTTATCCAAAGGTATCTGCGGAACGCCTAAAGCCTTAGCCCAATCTAAATCCATGAAATTTCCTGCAGCTCCACTGTCGGCGAAGGCAGACACCAACGAACTGAGGCTACCAAAGGAAATCTTTACAGGAACTAATAAAGAATCATTAGAGGAGATTAACTGCAGACCCAAGTGAACCCCCTCACAATTCACTTGGTCAGAGCGTTTCCCGGCTTATTCGGGCAACTACATGCGATATGTCCCTTGCCACCACAATACAAACAAAGACCAGAATTTAACCTTCTGGTTCTTTCCTCTGGGGACAGCCGGGAGAGACCCATTTGCATGGGCTCCTCGTCGTCCTCATTAAAAGTATTTACACATGGACTAGGCCTAATAGTTGTTCTTCTTTCAGCCCTCCGCTCTCGGAGACGACGATCAATTTTAATAGCGAGCTCCATGAGTTTGTCTAGAGTCTCAGGAGCGGGGTACTGAAGGAGACTGTCTTTAATAACTTCAGACAAACCGAGGCGAAACTGACTGCGCAGGGCCGGGTCATTCCAGCCACAGTCGTTTGACCAACGGCGAAACTCGGTAAAATACGCCTCTGCAGGATTTTTACCTTGCTTAAGGGCACGCAGGTGGCTCTCAGCTGATGCTTCCCTATCTGGGTCGTCATATAAAAGGCCTAAGGACTACTGATAACAAGGCAGCATCAGCCGCTCTTAGCCCAAAAGCCCAGGTCTGTGGATCACCTTGGAGTAAAGACATCACAATCCCGACCTGTTGAGACTCAGTACCAGAGGAACGGGGCCATAAACGAAAATAAAGCTTACAAGCTTCCTTAAAATTCAAGAAATCTTTTCGGTTACCCGAAAAACGGTCAGGTAAATGCATTTTTGGTTCTGGAACCATACTCGGGGAGGCTCGCAAAAGATCTTCCTGCGATCTCACCCGAAGAGTAAGGTCCTGAACCATCTGAGTTAGTTCCTGAATCTGGTTGACCAAAAGCTGACTGGGATTTGGCCCTAAAACTGCCGGATTCATGAGGCCGAATTTCTAGGCCCACCAATACAAAGGAAAAAAGTTATACCCCTTTTTGTGGGCCGGTGATAACGTTACGATCCTGATGCTCAGGACAGGGGAGATCTTATGCAGTAAGTCCAGAGCACCAAGACGTGATGCTGGGATAGGGAAATGGAATGGAAATAGCCCCTAGCACCCTACCTCCGTTGTCTTACCCGTGTTGTCAATTCACGCCTGAATGACTATGGTTTCTTGGGCCCACGGCAGCCGTGTTTGAAGGGCGGATTAGGTCTGCCCAACTCCGATGCCCCCAGGTCTTAAAGAGAGACAAAGCGTGAACTGAGACAGGGTAATAACAAGGGGACCTCTAACTGAAACAACCAAGCTAGGGGCTACTAACTACCTAAAAACTAAACGTATGTGCGGCACGCCGCCAAAGGAATAGAAATACAAAGGATACCACTGTCCACTCCCCCACACGGCACCGCCGAGTTCCGGGGAGGACAGTGAAAGCGGAAACCTCCGCAAAAGCACCAACTCAAAGAAACGCAAAGACTAAGTAGCCTAGGCCGCAACACGCGGCAGAAGCCGCTACTCACGAAACCGGACGAGAACCCCAGATGACAGTAACAGGTTCACAAGGACCAGGAGGATTCCCAGGACCGGCTTCAGAACTCCAGAATACAAGAGGGCAGGGAGCAGGATCGACCAGATGCAGCTGACCAGGAACAAACTTCTACAAGGCAGGAACAGCATACAGGAAGCTATCACCGGCGTTTGTGTGAGACACTGAGGAGGCATATAACAGGGAACCCTCCAATGGCAGTACAGAGCCTAATTGATAAATGTCGTGCAGCTGCCTTGCTGCACGACCAGGGGAGAACAGGTGAGTAATCTTATGGCAACGGGGAACGCGGTCCACCTGTGGCGTCCCCGTTGCCATGGACCCGGCAGCCCTGCACGCACGGCGTCCTAGCGTTGCCAGGGACCCGGCAGCTATCGCGCGCACGGCGTCCCGGCGTTGCTAGGTGCCATGCGGAAGCAGGGAGAGAGAGAGGCGCGGCGGCCATGACCGCTGCTCTGTCAGGGCACGGCCGAACACCGCCGCGCCTAACATATACTAGCCCTTGCACTCTTCACCATCACCGTGACTATGTGATCCCTCTGAAGTGCCACAAACTGTGAGTACTGACAGAGCTAAAGTGTATTAGCGCTCCCGGATCTTTGAGTTTGGCAATCACACATGTAATGAGAAGAGGAGGGTACCTTGATTAAGTACTGTAAGTGTATGACTCATGAAATACAACTTAAGGACCCTACACACTTAAAGATTATGGGGCCTATTTCTTACCATTACTTTTACTAAAATAATGTGAAAAAGGGTGTTTTCACACCCTTTTTCACATTATTTTAGTATCACACTACATGAAAAACTGCTCCAAAACCTTCAATTTTCATTTTTTTAGTAAGCCATATCGCGTACCCCATACTTATAATGGAAAATGCGATGTGGCCGAATTTACCCCCCCCCCCCCCCCCCCCCAAAAAAATTTTTTTTTTTTTTTAAATACAGCAGTGTGCCCTTTGATAATTCTCTACAGCTCAGGCTGGCGAGATCACAGGGCAGCACTGCGATCTGCACCCTTTGTCCAGCTTTCTCTGTCCCCCGCAGAGAAAACTGTGCGGGGACCGGACTCCCATGATCAGGTATGTGTGTCCGATGGACAAACAAACTGATCACAGTGTAAAAATGTTTTTTTAAAAAGTTTTTAAAAAGTAAAAATAAAAAAACATACTTACCAGTCCAGGAGCCTGTGTCCCCCATATGCTGAGCGGTGACCCCGATGCAGTAAAGTGATGCTAAAAAACGGTAGCTCACTTTACAGCACCGCGGGTCACAGTGCAGAAGAAGGACCCGGCGCCCGGCAGTGCTCACAGGAGTAGCGGACACCGGCTCCTGGGACTGGTGAGTATGAATCCGGGGGGATGGGGAGGGTGCTGTATCCGGTGCGGGGGTGGTCGTGAAAAATACCCCGATGATGCTACCAAGAGGCATCGCAGGAACAGAGCTTAACCGCAAGCTCTGTCCCTGCATGCGATGATTGATACATCCATGCAATGTACTCAATTATCACAGTGCGAGTTTGGTCAAGTTTACCACCTGTCATCCGCATCATCAGATGCGGATGGGGATAACTAGACCTCTATCTGTCCAATATTTCTGGTTGGAACAAAAAAAAAATCGTTATGGTAGGCTTACTGTTGATAACTGTATTATCCACAGGATAACATTGGGATATGAGGTGGCCACAGCAGATTGGCACCAATGATTAAAGATTTCAGCCTCCTAGAATGCAACGGGCCAAACCCCTAAATCCCCGCGTCCTGGCTCAGGCAAATCAGTTGTTTTCCAAAGCTCAAGACAGGAGCATCAGAGAGGGGTGTGGTTCATCAAATCGACAGTGTCTAGGTCGACAATGTTTAGGTCGACCACTATAGGACGACAGTCACTAGGTCGACATGGATGGAAGGTCGACAGGGTTTCTAGGTCGACATGTGCTAGGTCGACAGGTCTAAAGGTCGACATGAGGATTTTTTTTTCTTTTCGTTTTCTTCATAGAGTGACCGGGATCCCAAATGAGTGCACCGCGTCCCCTCGCATGGTTCGCTTCGCTCGCCATGCTTCGGGCATGGTGCCTTCGCTCCGCTACCGCTTCGCTTGGCACACTTTACCGTTTCAATCGTAGTCCACGTGGATCGTTAAGTATGAAAAAATTCAAAAAAAGAAAAAAAATTGAAAACTCATGTCGACCTTTAGACCTGCCGACCTAGCACATGTCGACCTAGAAACCCTGTCGACCTTCCATCCATGTCGACCTAGTGACTGTCGACCTATAGTGGTCGACCTAAACATTGTCGACCTAGACACTGTCGATCTTCAGACCGGATCCCTCATAGAGAGCCCTTATCAGGTGAGAAGAACACACATGCACACCCTTCCATACAAGAAGAAAGAGGTTAGTAGGTGAAAGGATCCTCAAAATCAGGTGAATCAGCGTGTGATCCCTGTGGATCCTGTGGACTTCGGAAAAATAGCGTTATCAACGGTAAGTCTACCAAAACGATTATGTCTCCTGCAGGGTCCACAGGTTATAACATTGGAATGTCCCAAAGCAAATTTAGTGGTGGGGACGCTCCCGATTTGACAGAAGAATCCTTCGCCCGAATGCAGCATCCTGAGAGGTAAAGGTATCAAAGGCATAATGTCTACTGAATGTGTTAATGGAAGACCATGTGGCTGCCTTACATATCTGTTCTGATGAAGCACCACGTTGTGCTGCTCATGATGGACCTACTTTACGAGTAAAGTGAGCAGAGACATTAGCCGGAACAGGGAAATCAGCTTGAGAAAATGCTTCTGAAATTGTCATTCAAAGCCACCTCGCCAGTGTCTGCTTGTCCGCAGGCCATCCTCTCTTGTTAAATTCGTAGAGAACGAAGAGAGTGTCTGTTTTTGTAATGGTACTGGTATGATCCACGCAGATCCTTAAAGCACGGACTACGTCCAACAATGCATCTTCCGCAGAAAGGTCCGGCAAATGGAAGGCTGGGACTACAATTTCTTCGTTAAGGTGGGATTTAGACACCACCTTAGGAAGATACCCAGATTTGGTTCTGAGAACCGCTCTATCTGGATTAAAAAAAAAAAAATCAGAAAAGGGGGGCAACATAATAATTCCCCTAAATTTGAAACTTTTCTAGCTGAAGCAATAGCCAATAGCAAGAGAACTTTAGCTGTCAACCATTTAAGATCCACTCGTTTTAGTTGTTCAAATGGGGCAAACTGAAGGGTCTTTACAACTAAACTTATGTCCCAAGGCACTGTAGGAGGGACAAAAGGAGAATGAATGTGCAGCATTCCATGGAAAAAAGTGCGCACACCCTGTAGGTTAGCAATTTTCATTTGGAACCATACAGTCAGTGCTGGCACTTGCACTCTCAAGGAAGCCAACAATAGAAATGTGTCCATTCCTGCCTGCAGGAATGCTAGGACTCTGGAAATTCTGAAAGACCTAGGGTCAAATTTACGGTCACTGCACCATTAAATACAGGCTTGCCATATTCGGTGAAAACTGCGAGCTGAGGAAGGTTTCCTTGCTCTGGGCATTGTTTGAATAACCTGTTGTGAGAATCCTCTTGCTTTCAGGATGGAAGTCTCAAAAGCCAAGCCGTCAAAGACAGTCGATTCAGGGGTTTTTGATAGCCAAGGACCCTGAGACAGTAGATCTGGACATTGAGGGATTAGGAATGGCGCATCCATCGACAGCCTTTGCAGATCTGTGTACCAATGTCTTCTGGGCCAAGCTGGAGCTATTAGTGTCAAGGTGCCCCTTCCTTGTTTTGCCGTTCACATCACCCTAAGTAACAGGGCGATTGGTGGAAACACATAGGCCAGACGAAAGTCCCATCTCACTGACAGGGCATCCACAAAGGTTACTTTGGGATCCTTTGTTCTTGACCCGTATGCGGAAACTTTGTTGTTCTGATGGGACGCCATGAGATCTCTCTCTGGTAACCGCCACCTACCTACCAGAGTTTGGAAGACCTTGGCGTGTCAAGCCCATTTGTTTGCCTGAATGGTGTGTCGACTGAGAAAATCTGCTTCCCAGTTTTGGACTCCTGGAATGAACACTGCGGACAAGGCTGGATGATGAAGTTCTGCCAACGTTAACGTGTGACTTACCTCGTTCATTGCGTTTTGGCTGCAAATTGCACCCTGATGGTTGAGGCACGCTACTGCCGTTGCATTGTCCGAGCGGATTTGGATTGGTTTCCCCTGAAGGATGTCCTTTACCTGAAAAAGTGCCATATATAAGCAACTTCTTCCTGAGACCACTCCCAAGCCCTGAAAGCTGTCATCCATCTGATATCCAAAAGGGTCTCCCTGTCCAAATGGGAAGTCTGTAGCCACCAGGCTAATGACCTTCTTACTTCCAGAGGAAGGACCATAGTCTGTGTTTTTATTTTCTGATGAAAACCATTCCATTTGGAAAGGATCAGACATTGCAGAGGCCTCGAGTGGATCTGAGCATATGCCACCATGTTAAATGTTGACAACATCAATTTCTTCAAACGTATTGCTGCGTAGCAGCTCCTGAATCCTTGACTGAATTTTGGATATTTTGTTCAGAGGTAGTATTAGTCTCTGAATATCTGAATCCAACACAGCCCCCAAGTGAATCATCCGTTGTGACAGAACCAGGGACGACTTTGCCCGATTTATGAGCCAACCATGTCTCTGTAACCAAGCTATTGTCTGTTGCAGAGGACACTGAAGCAATTCCTGGGATTGTGCTAGGATTAATAATTTGTCGAGTTATGGAAAAGTCCTTATTCCCTGCCGACGGAGATAAGATGCCATTACCACCATAATTTTGGTGAATACTCTGGGAGCTGTGGCCAGTCCAAATGGTAGGGCCTGAAACTGAAAATGATGCTGGAGGATAGCGTACCTGAGATAGCGCTGATGTGACAGTGCTATATGAACATATAGGTATCCAGGGATACCATAAAATCCTCAGGCTCCATGGCCAGAATAATGGAACGTAAAGTCTCCATATGAAACTGAGGCACCCAAATTGTACTTGTCCATTTGGCTTCTGGACTAGAAACAGGTTGGAATTAAAAACCTTGTCCTCGTTGTGCAGGAGGAACTGGAATTATCACCCCTGACTGAAGCAACTTCTTAACTGCCTCTTGCAAAGCTCTGGCCTTCGCTTCCACTGAAGATGGGCTGGTACAAAAAAACCTTTGAGTAGGGTGTTTCTTGAAAGCAAATGCATAACCGTGACATACCGCTTCTTGCACC
This sequence comes from Pseudophryne corroboree, assembly GCF_028390025.1. Classification (NCBI taxonomy): domain Eukaryota; kingdom Metazoa; phylum Chordata; class Amphibia; order Anura; family Myobatrachidae; genus Pseudophryne; species Pseudophryne corroboree. Next base: position 399,283,741 of record NC_086448.1, read on the forward strand.
CAGGCATCTGTGGTAGACTGCTGCCAGATCTGTGCAAACTGAAGAAGTCGGCCTCCCACCCTGGGGTCCACCAGGTGGAGGCCCGCACCATCAGGCTGATGGGCTTATCTTCTGATTTGGAAGCCGGCCCACTGGTAGACCAATGCTTTTTAGTCTTACCAGACTTTATGGATTGGGACTGTTAACCATAACCCTTTCCTTTTGCTTTTCCTGGAGTGCAAAAGGGCAGAAAAGCTGGAAATCTAGGCTTGAATTTGTGTGTGGAAGGAAACTTCACTTTCTTGGAGACTGCTAGTGACTCCAAAATACTGTTTAATTATTTACCAAAAAGAATATCTCCAGTAAAAGGAAAAGACTCCGGAACCTTCTTAGACTCTTAGTAAGCTTTCCATGTACGTAGCCAAACCGCTTTGCGAGCTGCTACTGCTGAGGCTGATGCCTGAAAGGCAATTGTACCCATATCCAAGGCTGCTTCTTCCATAAAAATAGCCGCCTGTTTGATATGTGCAATATGGGATTTTTGCTCTCTAGATGCCAATGAAAGATCATCCTCCAATGCATCAGCCCAGTCTGCCACTGCTTTTACCATCCAGGCTGTAGCCATCGCTGGTCTTATGATTGCCCCAGACATGGAGAAAATGATTTTTAGAAAACAATCTATTTTCCTATCTGTGACATCATTTAATGCTGTTGAAGGCAGAGGCAATGTAAATTTTCGAACCAATCGAATGACATGCGTATGTACTTTGGGAGCCACCTCCCTTTTTAAACAGTCCCCAGCCGGTAGAGGATAATGGGAATTCCATTTCTTTGGAATTCTAAACTTCTTACTGGGTGTAACCCAAGCCTCTTGCATAATTTCTGTCAGCTGTTTTGACCCAGGAAACTCAGTCCTAACTGTTTTGGGACGTTTAAAACAGGTGCCTTAGATTTCAACAAAGGCTCTGCTGCCTCTTCTAAGGATAGAATGGCTTTCATAGCACTAATTAGCTCAGGTATGTCCACTGATCTGAGGCCTTCCTCCTCATCTCTGTATGCAGATCCGGAGTGCGATGAGTCCTCATCCTCTGACGAGTCCTCATCTGAAACATGAGTAGACTGTGAAGATGTTGGTTCATGTCTATGTGATTTGCATACCACCGGCCTTTCAGACTGTTTTTGTTGAGAGGCTGACGATTCCTGTACTGGATGCGATAAACCCCAGGTGGAATATTGCATGTAAAAATGAATAGGGTACCTTATCCCTGGTATAGGAGCTGGCATTATCTGCTTGGCTATACTGGATAATGTCTGTGCAAAGGAAGCCCACGAGTGTTCAACATGAACCTGTGCCTGCCTCAGATTATTAAAGAGGCTTTGGTGAAAGCTAAAACAATTTGCACATAATCCATTTTGAAACAGATCCTGAGGTTAACCCAGCTTTGCAAGACAAACATGAAATGAGTGTTGGTGCGGCTGTGGAGAGTGCATCCTCCTCACCCTTGCCTCTCTTAGACATGATAAATAAATCACACACCTGTACAGTGTTAACTAAACAATTTGTGACTGCAATCGCTTTAAAATTTCTTAAAGTGACATACAATCAGATCCCTCCCGCTTTGCACCAGCATTGAGGACCGGAATATACAGAAACTGACAGAATTATAGTGAAGTCAGCAATCACACTAGCAATCAGTCACAGGTTATACATTAGTATAAGAAGCAATACGAGCACATAATCAACTACAGATACATTTCAAGTATGTAGGAGAAACATATTACTGCATTACCTTATATAGGAGTTTAAACGTTTTCAGTTGCACAGCGAAAGAAACAGCAGCAATAGTTTACAGACTCACATGCATCAGGCACTTATCCAACTATTCGTACTAAAAGGTAGATAGAGTCTTGGTGCTGTATCACGCGGCTCAGAAGAGTGGGATACAGAGAGACTTCATTCCGCTTCAAGGATCGATCAATACATTAGTGAACACTGAGTGGATCCAGACGCTATTAGTGTACACTATCACCCCGAGAACCTACAGTGAACACCGATGCACCAGTCATACAGCCATCTATGCTGCGACTGGGTCCTTTTAGATACACAGCGTCTCAGATGGAAGCGGGAACTCAGTACATGGCAGGAAACTCGGAGGAAACTTGTCATGAACCGGGGGGAGGGGCGACCAAGGGAGCATCTGACTCCCCACTGCTGACATCAAACCTAGGGATCGCGGCCTCATACTACCCCTGGAGCCTATGATCCCTGAGGACTAGCGCAGGTGCAATCGAGGTGGCAGCCACGTCAGCGACTGTTCGGTAGTCTCCATCCCTTAACAGTGCGGTTGTGTCTCGCGTTTCCCCTACTAAGCGTAACCAATGCCTTACCTTCTCCCCGTGCTCCAGTCACAGTCTGGTAACGTCTGCTGGGCTTGCTAGTACATCCTACACAGACGACCGCCGAAACAGCACTGCAAAAGTGGGTAAGCGTTGCCGAGACCCGTTGGGAAGTTCTATAAAAATAAAATAAAAATGCTTATTGCTGCTAAAAACTAGCAGCCCATTGTCCATGGTCCAGCTCCTGCCGCACCAAACAAAAAACTGATTTGCCTGAGCCAGGAGGTGGGACTATAGGTGACTGGCCTGCTGCATTCTGGGAGGACGAAAGCTTTGATCATTGGTGCAAATTCAATGTCGCTACCTCATATCCCAATGTTATCCTGTTGATACACTGTGGACCCTGCAGGAGAAATCTGGTAATGTATGGGAGCAAATGACAAATGACCATTTGCTCTCAAACACTGGAAAACAGACAAAAATGGACATTCAATCAAGTTGGTTAAGTTTATTTAATTAAACCAATTTATCTGAACAACCGTTTTTGTCCATTTTCAGAATTTTGGGAGCAAGTGGTTGATTGTCATTTGCTCCCAGACACTGCCAGATTTTCTTCCCAATCAGCCAGATTGGACACATAATCTTTACGTGTGTAGGGCCCTTAAGATATCAAACAAAAACTTCAAATAGTGCACCAGGTAGTTACCAATCTTATTAAAACCATGCTTGCAGATCTCAGTTGCTTCCTGGAGAGGTGACAAACAGTGTGGTAATCGCCGGATAAATGTTCTCCAGCCATTGGTTCTAGCCAGAGAAGGTATGCTGGTCAGGCTGTATTTCACCACACTCAGGTCTCCATTAACACTAGGACAAGCTGAGTGGACCAAATCAGGTTAGTGAAGGTCACTTGTAAACGCTGTGGTAAAGCTGATAAATGCGGTGAAGTGACAGGATGCTAAGTCCTGTTGCCCTGTTTGGCTTCTCAGTCTCTGTATATGTGACGGACATAGGAGATGTTAAAAGATCTGCACTGTAACACCATCAAATATTTTATTGGGTCTGCATGTTTTAGTGGCCTGTAGATCAATGACAGCATTGAATAATAATAGGATGCATTATTAGAAACAAGTAGGAAGCAACAGAGGACTTTGGTATTTTGTGTGCCAGCCAAGAACGGAAAGACATTCAGCTTAGGCAGTTTCTAATTTGTGCTAATTTAAATACTAAAAGGGGCATCTTTCACCCACAATTTGACATTTGATTTGTTTAAAACAAAACACATCTATAACAGGGGATCCAGTCAATTTGGCAGCAGTCGGAATCCCGGCAGCCGGAATACTGGTGCCGGAATCCCGACACACTTCAGAAAACAAACGCCAGAATCCCGAAAAGGTCAGGACACAGACAATGGAATCCAGACAGCCGGAATCCAAAACGTGAGTATAGTGGGAGGGTTAGGTTTAGGGCCAAGGGTGGGGGGATTAGTTTAGGAGCCATCCTGGGTGGTCAGGGTTAGGCAGTAGGAGGGGAGAGGATAAGGTTAGGATTCAGAGAGGGGGGGGTTAAGGTTAGGCACCACCGGGGAAGGTTAGGTTTCGGCACCGAAGAGGCTTAGAGGGTAGGGGACAGGGGAGAACATACTTAGTGCACTCCTGTCAGGATTTTAATTGTGGGTATGCCGGCGTCTGTATACTGAATGTCGGCATCCTAACCGCCGGTGATACAAACTCTTCCCCTATAACAGAGGTAAAGGGGCAGGTCCATATTTTAATTCTTATTATTAATTTAGCACAAAATGATGCTCTTAGTCATAATATTTATGTAGATCAATATAATTAACAGGTGACATTACTAACTTATTCAATATCATTAAAAAGTCTTATGATGGTGAATATTATGGCCCAATTGGACTGATTGTCTATTAATCAATTAGGCAAAACTCCTTTGAATCTAATTTAAAAAACAAAACAAAATAAACACACACACACACACATATATATATATATATATATATATATATATATTGCATTGTATAAGTCTGCACTCACGGCTATATCACAGTCATCAGTGGATGCCTGTATAGACTTCCACATATACCAGATTATCTTCAAGACCCTGCTGAGGGTCTCAAATAGAGGGCACTCACCAATCAATTTCCAAAGATAAAAAGTTTTATTTAGACCATTGAAGTCATCACATACATGTCATGTGATGACTTCAATGGTCTAAATAAAACTTTTTATCTTTGGAAATTGATTGGTGAGTGCCCTCTATTTGAGACCCTCAGCAGGGTCTTGAAGATAATCTGGTATATATATATATATATATATATATATATATATATATATATATGTGTGTGTGTGTGTGTGTGTGTGTGTGTGTGTGTGTGTGTGTGTGTGTGTGTGTCAATGTATATATATATATATATATATATATATATATATACACACACACACGTGTATATACTTACTCTGTATGTATGTATGTATGTATGTATATATATATATATATATATAGAGAGAGAGAGAGAGAGAGAGAGAGAGAGTCCTCCTGTGTAGAGCATACCTTCCACCAGCCGTTCACATAAAGACCAGCACACCACATATTAATGTCAAGAGATTCTTTAAGAATTCATGACGTGCAGAAATTGCTTCAAACAAAGTTTCATACCGCAACAATCATTGTAACAATTCAAATTGATATGGGTAAGCTTAAAACCATGAAATTTATTGTGTCAACTTGCAGACATATCATCCTTTCATACTAAGCCCTATATAGAAAGATAGATAGATAGAAAACAGCAGGTGCGGCACTCCAGTAAAGACAGTTTTCACGGCCATGGATACAACGTTTCAATGCCTTTATTTATGTGGAATTTTCTGTGTGTGTGTATATATATGTGTCTTCTCCGAAAGAAAGGGTCCTCAACTCATCAGTAAATGCAACGTTTCGGTACTTTTATTTCAACTGTCGTCAGGCTTATCACCCGACGGTTTAAATAAAAGTACCAAAACGTTGCATTTACTGATGGGTTGAGGACCCTTTCTTTCGGATAAGACCTGGGAGTGCCGCTCATCTCTTTGTATATACAGTGGGTGCACCTGCACGAGAAGGCACCGGGCATAACTTTGTTTAAGATTGGAGTGCCGATTACGAGGACGTCTATATATATATATATATATATATATATATATATATATACACATATATACATATATATATATACCGTATATACTAGAGTATAAGTCGACCCGAATATAAGCCGAAGCACCTAATTTTACCACAAAAAACTGGGAAAAATTACTGACTCGAGTATAAGCCTAGGGTGGGAAATGCACGGTGCCAGGGGTTTTCATGCTCAGGGTGTCATGCTCGTTGCCAGGGGTTTCATGCGGTAGGTGTTATGCTTGTTGCCAGGGGGTAATGCTTGTTGCTAGGGTTGTGCCCCCAGTGCCATATATACCCCCAGTGACAGATATCCCCCCACAGTGCCAGATAAAAACATGCCCCCGTTGCTTTGCCCCCAGTAGTTATGCCCCTTCTTTGCCCCCAGTAGTTGTGCCCCCTTTTTCATTGCCCCCAGTAGTTATGCTCTCTCTTTCTTTGCCCCCAGTAGTTGTGCCCCCTCTTTCTTTGCCCCCAGTAGTTATGACCCCTCTTTCTTTGCCCCCAGTAGTTGTGCCCCCTTTCTTTGCCCCCAGTAGTTGTGCCCCATTTCTTTGCCGCCAGTAGTTGTGCCCCCTCTTTCTTTGCCCCTGTTTCTGTGCCCCCGTCGCCGCTTACAAACACACAAACACACACAAAAACAATACTTACCACTGCCCCGCTCCTGCTTCCCGACGGCTTCTTCTGCTGCTGCGCTGCTCCGCTCCGTCTGGCCGCCCGCTCCGCCGCCCGCTTCCCGGCACCCGATCATCTCTATGGGAGAGACGTCATGATTTCTCTCCCATAGCAACGCCGCATACACACTAGAGGTCAATAATGACCTCTAGTGTCTGTCCCTGGAGCCGGCTGCAGCGGACGCCCACACAGCCCACGGCGTCTGCTGCAGCCGTTGACTCGAGTATAAGCAGAGGGGGGCTTTTTCAGCATAGAAAAATGTGCTGAAAAAGTTGGCTTATACTCGAGTATATACGGTATACATATATATATATATATATATATATACACACACATACATATATATATATATATATATATATATATACATACATATATATAGATTCCAGAAGATGCGGCACTCGTGATACAGATAGCAGTACTACAACGGCAAATCAACGTTTATTCAACTGTTTTCAAGATATACCACAATCATGTAAAACACTCACCTAAATACCCATCACCATCACCATTTGTCCAAACAGCTGACGCTGTATCCCGGTCCGTCCGCTGGGGATGACGTCATGACGCATCCAGCGCGTCCTACGTCGCACACCACGTGACCCCACCGCATCTGTTACCAAGCAACCAATATAACTAAGACGAATATCATTGCTACTTCCTGTATCATGTAATCACACTATTACAGCGCTATTTATCCATCAGATAAATCATAAATTAACATATGTGAAGGTTCAATATTGATTACTCAAAATGTACAATCAATAAATACATAGCACCACAAAACGGGAGCAGGTATTCAATAAACTATAACCTATTCCAGTAACCATAATCCATCACTTAAAAAATGGAATGCAGGTACTTATATCAATACATTAATGCATTACTTACATTAGTGACCCGAGTTAAAGAAAGCAAGTAAACGAAACAGATTAATTTAACCCTTTTGGAGCTATCACATCAAGTTTAGAAATCCAATAGGCTTCCCTTTGAAGTAGCCTTTTATTACGGTCTCCACCACGACTATTGAGGGGGACAAAATTGATCATTCTGTATCGTAAGGTAGTTGGCGGATGGTTTTTCTCAGCGAAGTATCTCGCTACTGGCTGTTCACTAGTTCCCTTGGTCAAAGCTGCTCTAATAGCATGGCGATGATTTGCCATCTTTTCTTTGAATTTTGTTTGTGTTTTACCGACATAGGATAATACACAACAAAATCAGTTTTCACCAAAATGTCACGTAAGTTCCTCCCTCTCGAGTAACATGGCATCAACTGGTAGTTAGTAAGTCCAATCTCAGGACCTGTATTAATTAAAGGACAAAGTTTTTTAGAGCGCTTTTGTATATTAGATGACATAGTAGTAAATTCGGATACCCATGGGATCCGATGTCATATTAATTTTCAATGCCGATATATCAAGTTTATATACGGTCATTCCCCATAATGAAGGTATTCGTGCAGTGGGGGAGCTTTTAAAGGGTGATGGTACCATGACACAAGACCACATTGAAATTATATTGTTGGCACTGGAGTTGATACTAAAAAGCAATTATTTTATGTTTGATAATAAGTATTATTTACAGCTTACTGGCTGCGCTATGGGGTCCTCTGTGGCCCCGGCGTATGCCAACACATTTATGTTTATGGTTGAAGATACTGTATGTTGTTTATTAGTGATCCAGAAATTATTTCCCATATATATTTCTACACTCGTTTCATCGATGATTTACTGATTTTTTTGGAATGGGCCACAAGAAATGTTTGTAAAATTGATTGAAAGGCATAATTTATCCACCAGTCCAGTCAAACTTACGTGAACCATGAGTCAAGATACTATTGATTATTTAGATGTACGGATTCTGAAAGAGAATAATGTTTTAACAACTACATTATTCATCAAACCGACAGATAGAAATTCATTACTTGAATACACTAGTTGTCATCAGCGGAGTTTAAAGATGGGGCTACCTTACTCACAAATGCTTCGTGTGCATAGACTTAATAGTGACCTTGAGAGGACCATTATACAACTTGACACTATGATTGAGAAATTTGTATCAAGAGGATATCATAGGCAATTGTTGTTAGAGACTAAAAGGCGGGTACTAGCTATTAAGAGAGACGATTTATTGAAACGTAAAGTGAAAGATGAAATTAATAGACATCGGATCCCATGGGTATCCCAATTTACTACTATGTCATCTAATATACAAAAGCGCTCTAAAAAACTTTGGCCTTTAATTAATACAGATCCTGAGATTGGACTTACTAACTCCCATGTTACTCGAGAGGGAGGAACTTACGTGACATTTTGGTGAAATCTGATTTTGTTACACCTACTGATAAGAACCAGTTTCTGACCGTTAAGAAGCCAGGGTGCTTCCGCTGTGGTTGTGTAACATGTGGCTTTATGATTTCTGGTGACACTTTTAATCACCCACAGACGGGTAAGCCTATCAAAATTAAACATCACTTGACCTGCAATAGTTGCTTTGTAATCTATCAACTAATATGCCCCTGTGCATTATCCTATGTCGGTAAAACACAAACAAAATTCAAAGAAAAGATGGCAAATCATCGCCATGCTATTAGAGCAGCTTTGACCAAGGGGACTAGTGAACAGCCAGTAGCGAGATACTTCGCTGAGAAAAACCATCCGCCAACTACCTTACGATACAGAATGATCGATTTTGTCCCCCTCAATAGTCGTGGTGGAGACTGTAATAAAAAGCTACTTCAAAGGGAAGCCTATTGGATTTCTAAACTTGATGTGATAGCTCCAAAAGGGTTAAATGAATCTGTTTCGTTTACTTGCTTTCTTTAACTCGGGTCACTAATGTAAGTAATGCATTAATGTATTGATATAAGTACCTGCATTCCATTTTTTAAGTGATGGATTATGGTTACTGGAATAGGTTATAGTTTATTGAATACCTGCTCCCGTTTTGTGGTGCTATGTATTTATTGATTGTGCATTTTGAGTAATCAATATTGAACCTTCACATATGTTAATTTATGATTTATCTGATGGATAAATAGCGCTGTAATAATAAGAATTTACTCACCGGTAATGCTATTTCTCGTAGTCCGTAGTGGATGCTGGGGACTCCGTAAGGACCATGGGGAATAGACGGCTCCGCAGGAGACTGGGCACATCTAAAGAAAGATTTAGGTCTATCTGGTGTGCACTGGCTCCTCCCCCTATGACCCTCCTCCAAGCCTCAGTTAGGACACTGTGCCCGGAAGAGCTGACACAATAAGGAAGGATTTTGAATCCCGGGTAAGACTCATACCAGCCACACCAATCACACCGTATAACTCGTGATAGGAACCCCGGTTAACAGTATGATAACAACGGAGCCTCTGAACAGATGGCTCGCAATAACAACCCGATTTGTGTAACAATAACTATTTACAAGTATTGCAGACAATCCGCACTTGGGATGGGCGCCCAGCATCCACTACGGACTACGAGAAATAGAATTACCGGTGAGTAAATTCTTATTTTCTCTGACGTCCTAATGGATGCTGGGGACTCCGTAAGGACCATGGGGATTATACCAAAGCTCCCAAACGGGCGGGAGAGTGCGGATGACTCTGCAACACCGAATGAGGTCCTCCTCAGCCAGGGTATCAAATTTGTAGAATTTTGCAAACGTGTTTGCCCCTGACCAAGTAGCAGCTCGGCAAAGTTGTAAAGCCGAGACCCCTCGGGCAGCCGCCCAAGATGAGCTCACCTTCCTAGTGGAATGGGCTTTTACAGATTTAGGCTGCGGTAGTCCCACCGCAGAATGCGCCAGCTGAATAGTGCTACAAATTAAGCGCGCGATAGTCTGCTTAGAAGCAGGAGCACCCAGTTTGTTGGGTGCATACAGGATAAACAGCGAGTCAGTTTTCCTGACTCCGGCCTCCTGGAAACATAAATTTTCAGGGCACTGACTACGTCCAGTAACTTGGAATCCTCCAAGTTCCCAGTAGCCGCAGGCACCACAATAGGCTGGTTCAAGTGAAACGCTGATACCACCTTCGGGAGAAACTGAGGACGAGTCCTCAACTCTGCCCTATTCATATGGAAAATCAGATAAGGGCTTTTATAGGACAAAGCCGCCAATTCTGACACACGCCTGGCCGAAGCCAGAGCCAACAGCATGACCACTTTCCACGTGAGATATTTCAAATCCACAGTCTTAAGTGGTTCAAACCAATGTGATTTCAGGAACTCCAAAACCACATTGAGATCCCAAGGTGCCACTGGGGGCACAAAAGGAGGCTGAATACGCAGAACTCATTTGACAAAAGTCTGAACTTCAGGCAGTGAAGCCAGTTCTTTCTGGAAGAAAATCGACAGGGCCGAAATCTGGACCTTAATGGACCCCAATTTGAGGCCCAACGTCACCCCTGCTTGCAGGAATCGACCCAGTTGAAATTCCTCCGTTGGGGCCTTCCTGGCCTCACACCAAGCAACATATTTCCGCCAAATGCGGTGATAATGTTTTGCGGTGACATCCTTCCTGGCTTTGATCAGGGTAGGGATGACTTCCTCCGGAATGCCCTTTTCCTTCAGGATCCGGTGTTCAACCGCCATGCCGTCAAACGTAGCCGCGGTAAGTCTTGGAATAGACAGGGCCCCTGCTGCAGCAGGTCCTGTCTGAGCGGCAGAGGCCAAGGGTCCTCTGAAAGCATCTCTTGAAGTTCCGGGTACCAAGGTCTTCTTGGCCAATCCGGAACCACGAGTATAGTTTTCACTCCTCGCCTTCGTATTATTCTCAGTACCTTGGGAATGAGAGGCAGAGGAGGAAACACATAAACCGACTGGTACACCCACGGTGTTACTAGAGCGTCCACAGCGATCGCCTGAGGGTCCCTTGACCTGGCGCAATATCTTTTTAGCTTTTTGTTGAGGCGGGACGCCATCATGTCCACCTGTGGTCTTTCCCACCGGTTTACCAGCATTTGGAAGACTTCTGGATGAAGTCCCCATTCTCCCGGGTGGAGGTCGTGCCTGCTGAGGAAGTCTGCTTCCCAGTTGTCCACTCCCGGAATGAACACTGCTGTCAGTGCAAACACATGATTTTCTGCCCATCGGAGAATCCTTGTGGCTTCTGCCATTGCCCTCCTGCTTCTTGTGCCGCCCTGTCTGTTTACATGGGCGACCGCCGTGATGTTGTCTGATTGTATCAGTACCGGCTGGTTCTGAAGCAGGGGCCTTGCTTGGCTTAGGGCATTGTAAATGCCCTTAGCTCTAGAATATTTATGTGAAGCGAAATCTCCTGATTTGACCACAGTCCTTGGAAATTTCTTCCCTGTGTGACTGCGCCCCAGCCCCGAAGGCTGGCATCCGTGGTCACCAGGACCCAGTCCTGTATTCCGAATCTGCGGCCCTCTAGTAGATGAGCCCTCTGCAGCCACCACAGCAGCGACACCCTGGTCCTTGCCGACAGGGTTATCCGCTGTTGCATCTGGAGATGGGACCCGGACCATTTGTCCAACAGGTCCCACTGGAAAGTCCTTGCGTGGAACCTTCCGAATGGAATTGCTTCGTACGAAGCTACCATTTTTCCCAGGACTCGTGTGCATTGATGTACCGACACCTGTCCCGGTTTTAGGACTAGAGATGACAACTCCTCGGCTTTTTCCACTGAAAGAAACACTTTTTTCTGGTCTGTGTCCAGAATCATTCCCAGGAACAGAAGACGTGTCGTCGGGACCAGCTGTGACTTTGGAATATTGAGAATCCAGCCGTGCTGTTGTAGCACTTACCGAGAAAGTGCTACCCCCACTACCAACTGTTCCTTGGACCTCGCCTTTATCAGGAGATCGTCCAAGTACGGGATAATTAAAACTCCCTTCTTGCGAAGGAGTATCATCATTTCGGCCATTACCTTGGTAAAGACCCTCGGTGCCGTGGATAACCCAAACGGCAGCGTCTGGAACTGATAGTGACAGTCCTGTACCACAAATCTGAGGTACTCCTGGTGAGGAGGGTAAATGGGGACATGCAGGTACGCATCCTTGATGTCCAGGGAGACCATGTAATCCCCCTCGTCCAGGCTCGCAATAACCGCCCTGAGCGATTCCATCTTGAACTTGAACCTTTTGATATAAGTGTTCAAGGATTTTAAATTTAAGATGGGTCTCACCGAACCGTCCGGTTTCGGTACCACAAACATTGTGGAATAGTAACCCTTCCCTTGCTGAAGGAAGGGTACCTTGACAATCACTTGCTGTGAATACAGTTTTTGGATAGCCACCAACACTGCCTCCCTGGCAGAGGGAGTTGCTGGTAAGGCAGATTTTAGAAAACGGCAGGGGGGGGGACGTCTCGAATTCCAGCCTGTACCCCTGAGATACTACTTGAAGGGCCCAGGGATCCACCTGTGAGAGAGCCCACTGTGTGCTGAAATTTCTGAGACGGGCCCCCACCGTACCCGGATCCGCCTGTGAAGCCCCAGCGTCATTCTGTGGACTTACCGGACGCGGGGGAGGACTTTTGCTCTTGGGAACTGGCTGTATGCTGCAGCTTTTTCCCTCTACCTTTGCCTCTCGGCAGAAAGGATGCGCCTCGAGCCCTCTTGTGTTTATGGGGCCGAAAGGACTGTACTTGATAATACGGTGCCTTCTTTTGCTGTGGGGTAGCCTGTGGCAAAAATGTCGATTTCCCAGCCGTAGCTGTGGAAACGAGGTCTGAAAGACCATCCCCAAACAGTTCCGCAGCAGCAGCACTGCACATCCATGCTGATGCAATCGCTGGTCGCAATATAATGCCCGTGTGTGTATATATATAGCTTTTAGGGTAGCCTCCTGCTTTCTATCAGCAGGATCCTTTAGGGCGGCCGTATCCGGAGACGGTAGTGCCACCTGTTTTGATAAACGTGTAAGCGCTTTATCTACCCTAGGGGACGTTTCCCAACGTGACCTATCCTCTGGCGGGAAAGGGTACGCTGCCAATAACTGTTTAGAAATTATCAATTTCTTATCGGGGGAAGTCCAGGCTTCCTCACACACGTCATTTAATTCCTCAGATGCAGGAAAAACTACTGGTAGTTTTTTCTCACCGAACATAATACCCTTTTTTGTGGTACCTGGGGTACTATCAGAAATGTGTAATACATTTTTCATTGCCTCAATCATGTAACGGGTGGACCTATTGGAGGGTACACTAGTCTCATCGTCGTCGACACTGGAGTCGGTATCCGTGTCGACATCTGTGTCTGCCATCTGAGGTAGCGGGCGTTTTAAAGCCCCTGATGACATTTGAGACGCTGGAACAGTCACAAGCTGAGTAGCCGGCTGTCCTATGTCGTCAAACCTTTTATGTAAGGAGCTGACACTGTCACGTAATTCCTTCCATAAGTCCATCCACACAGGTGTCGACCCCTCAGGGGGTGACAACACATTTACAGGCATTTGCTCTGCCTCCACATCATTTTCCTCATCATACATGTCGACACAGCGGTACCGACACACAGCACACACACAGGGAATGCTCTGACAGAGGACAGGACCCCACAAAGCCCTTTGGGGAGACAGAGGGGGAGTATGCCAGCACACACCAGAGCGCTATATACCACAGGGATATCACCTATAAAGAGTGTTTTCCCTTATAGCTGCATATATATATTATACTGCGCCTAAATTTGTGCCCCCCCCCCCCCCCCCCTCTCTTTTTTACCCTTTCTGTAGTGCAGGACTGCAGAGGAGAGCCAGGGAGCGATCCTTCCAGCGGAGCTGTGAGGGAAAATGGCGCCAGTGTGCTGAGGGAGATGGCTCCGCCCCTTTTTCGGCGGGCTTTCTCCCGCTTTTTGTGTTATTCTGGCAGGGGTAATTTACACCTCTATAGCCTCTGGGGCTATATATGGTGTCAGTTTTGCCAGCCAAGGTGTTAATATTGCTGCTCAGGGCTCCCCCCCCCCAGCGCCCTGCACCCATCAGTGACCGAAGTGTGTGGTGTGCATGAGGAGCAATGGCGCACAGCTGCAGTGCTGTGCGCTGCCTTGGAGAAGACAGAAGTCTTCAGCCGCCGATTTTCCGGACCTTCTTGCTTCTGGCTCTGTAAGGGGGACGGCGGCGCGGCTCCGGGAACGGACGACGAGGTCGGGTCCTGTGTGCGATCCCTCTGGAGCTAATGGTGTCCAGTAGCCTAAGAAGCCCAAGCTACCACCACTTAGGTAGGTTCGCTTCTTCTCCCCTTAGTCCCTCGCTGCAGTGAGCCTGTTGCCAGCAGGTCTCACTGTAAAATAAAAAACCTAAACTATACTTTCTTTCTAAGAGCTCAGGAGAGCCCCTAGTGTGCATCCAGCTCGGCCGGGCACAGAAATCTAACTGAGGCTTGGAGGAGGGTCATAGGGGGAGGAGCCAGTGCACACCAGATAGACCTAAATCTTTCTTTAGATGTGCCCAGTCTCCTGTGGAGCCGTCTATTCCCCATGGTCCTTACGGAGTCCCCAGCATCCACTAGGACGTCAGAGAAAGTGTGATTCATGATACAGGAAGTAGCAATGATATTCGTCTTAGTTATATTGGTTGCTTGGTAACAGATGCGGTGGGGGTCACGTGGTGTGCGATGTATGACGTCGAGAGGACGCGCTGGATGCGTCATGACGTCATCCCCAGCGGACGGGACGGGAAACAGCGTCAGCTGTTTGGACACATGGTGATGGGTATTTTGGTGAGTGTTTTACATGATTGTGGTATATCTTGAAAACAGTTGAATAAACTGAAACGTTGATTTGCCGTTGTTGTACTGCTATCTGTATCACGAGTGCCGCATCTTCTGGAATCTACATAGCTACTTGGCATATGCTAGCACCGGATCAAGTTACCCTATGGTTATGTGAGTGCCGATCCTCCACCATTGTTTTATATATATATATATATATATATATATATATACACATACATACATACACACTGCTCAAAAAAATAAAGGGAACACTTAAACAACACAATGTAACTCCAAGTCAATCACACTTCTGTGAAATCAAACTGTCCACTTAGGAAGCAAGACTGACTGACAATCAATTTCACATGCTGTTGTGCAAATGGAATAGACAACAGGTGGAAATTATAGGCAATTAGCAAGACACTCCCAATAAAGGAGTTGTTCTGCAGGTGGTGACCACAGACCACTTCTCAGCTCCTATGCTTTCTGGCTGATGTTTTGGTCACTTTTGAAAGCTGGCGGTGCTATCACCCTAGTGGTAGCATGAGACGGAGTCTATAACCCACACAAGTGGCTCAGGTAGTGCAGCTCATCCAGGATGGCACATCAATGCGAGCTGTGGCAAGAAGGTTTGCTGTGTCTGTCAGCGTAGTGTCCAAAGCATGGAGCGCTACCAGGAGACAGGCCAGTACTTTAGGAGACGTGGAGAAGGCCGTAGCAGGGCAACAACCCAGCAGGAGGACCGCTACGTCCGCCTTTGTGCAAGGAGGAACAGGAGGAGCACTGCCAGAGCCCTGCAAAATGACCTCCAGCAAGCCACAAATGTGCATGTGTCTACTCAAACGATCAGAAACAGACTCCATGAGGGTGGTATGAGGGCCCGGCGTCCACAAGTGGGGGTTGTGCTTACAGCCCAACACAGTGCAGGATGTTTGGCATTTGCCAGATTGGCAAATTCACCACTGGCGCCCTGTGGTCTTCACAGATGAAAGCAGGTTCTCACTGAGCACATGTGACAGACGTGACATACTCTGGAGAAGCCAAGGAGAACATTCTGCTGCCTGCAACATCCTCCAGCATGACCGGTTTGGCAGTGGATCAGTAATGGTGTGGGGTGGCATTTCTTTGGGGAGCCGCACAGCCCTCCATGTGCTCGCCAGAGGTAGCCTGACTGCCATTAGGTACCGAGATGAGATCCTCAGACCCCTTGTGAGACCACATGCTGGTGCGGTTGGCCCTGGGTTCCTCCTAATGCAAGACAATGCTAGACCTCATGTGGCTGGAGTGTGTCAGCAGTTCCTGCAAGACAAAGGCATTGATGCTATGGACTGGCCTGCCCGATCCCCAGACCTGAATCCAATTGAGCACATCTGGGACATCATGTCTCGCTCCATCCACCACAGACTGTCCAGGAGTTGGCGGATGCTTTAGTCCAGGTCTGGGAGGAAATCCCTCAGTAGACCATCGGCCACCTCACCAGGAGCATGCCCAGGCGTTGTAGGGAGCTCATACAGGCACGTGGAGGCCACACACACTACTGAGCCTCATTTTGACTTGTTTTAAGGACATTACATCAACGTTGGATCAGCCTGTAGTGTGTTTTTCCACTTTAATTTTGAGTGTGACTCCAAATCCAGACTTCCATAGGTTAATAAATTTGATTTCCATTGATAATTTTTGTGTGATTTTTTTGTCAGCACATTCAACTATGTAAAGAACAAAGTATTTAATAAGAATATTTCATTCATTCAGATCTAGGATGTGTTATTTTAGTGTTCCCTTTATTTTTTTGAGATATATATATATACCATAACAGCCGGCACTCCCATCAATGACAACAGTTTAGCCCCGTGCCTGGATACTAAACCACATACAAATCCATGAAAAACGGCACTGGATGCTTGTATATAGCAAAATAAATTGTATTGAAGGCAGACATTTCGGAGCTCACGCCCCGTCCTCAGTACCAAATACAGTAACAACACATACTAACAAAACAAACATTTAAATACCTGCACCAGTTCGCGCCATCCTCGCTGCCACACGCCGGGTCCGCACTTCCGGCCATTACCTCCCATCTCTCCCTGCTCCGTAGACGTCACTATTGCCATGGACACGCACTGCGTGCGTGTCATTAGCTTCACCGCCGCCCGGACAATACAGGGGATTGGATCCGTAGGTCCTGGAAGGGGCCTCCCACCGTGGTTGCTACGCAGGACGCGCTATAAACAAAAAACACAATAGATACACATTTAAAGCATATAACATACATTTAACAGAGACATAAGTAAATATTACGTGGAGATGCTATAGATACCTATATCCAATATCTATCTAGAGACATACTAACCCAAAGATATAAAAAATTGCTACTGACGTATAAGACATATACTATGAAGCTCACACCCTGCCGAGATAAACACAAAGCATTCATGTGCCCCAATAAAAGATACTATATATGCACAGTACCCTTCCCAGCAACCACGGTGGGAGGCCCCTTCTAGGACCTATGGATCTAATCCCCTGTATTGTCCGGGCGGCGGTGGAGCTAATGACACGCACGCTGTGCGTGTCCATGGCAACAGTGACGTCTACGGAGCAGGGAGAGATGGGAGGTAATGGCCGGAAGTGCGGACCCGGCGTGTGGCAGCGAGGACAGCGCAAACTGGTGCAGGTATTTAAATGTTTATTTTGTTAGTATGTGTTGTTACTGTATTTGGTACCGAGGACGGGGCGTGAGCTCCGAAACATCTGCCTTCAACACAATTTATTTTGCTATATACAAGCCTCCAGTGCCGTTTTTCATGGATTTGTATGCTGTTTAGTATCCAGGCACGGGGCGAAGCTGATGTCATTGATGGGAGTGCCGGCTGTTATGGACTAATATATATATATATATATATATATATATATATGTGTATATATATATACATATATATATATATATATACACATATATATATATATATATACATATATATATATACATATATATATATATATACATATATATATATATATACATATATATATATATATACATATATATATATATATATATATATATATATATATATATACATACACACACACACACACACACACACACACACACACACAGCTCAAAAAAATAAAGGGAACACTAAAATAGGACCACAGACACCTGTATATTCTTTAAGGAGGGCACCCAGGCAGTTCCACTTTATTACAGGAGTGCCGACCAATTCCGTTTCTTTTATTTATATAATAAGAATTTACTTACCGATAATTCTATTTCTCGGAGTCCGTAGTGGATGCTGGGGTTCCTGAAAGGACCATGGGGAATAGCGGCTCCGCAGGAGACAGGGCACAAAAGTAAAGCTTTTACAGGTCAGGTGGTGTGTACTGGCTCCTCCCCCTATGACCCTCCTCCAGACTCCAGTTAGGTACTGTGCCCGGACGAGCGTACACAATAAGGGAGGATTTTGAATCCCGGGTAAGACTCATACCAGCCACATCAATCACACCGTACAACTTGTGATCTAAACCCAGTTAACAGTATGATAACAGAGGAGCCTCTGAAAGATGGCTTCCTAAACAATAACCCGAATTAGTTAACAATAACTATGTACAAGTATTGCAGATAATCCGCACTTGGGATGGGCGCCCAGCATCCACTACGGACTCCGAGAAATAGAATTATCGGTAAGTAAATTCTTATTTTCTCTATCGTCCTAAGTGGATGCTGGGGTTCCTGAAAGGACCATGGGGATTATACCAAAGCTCCCAAACGGGCGGGAGAGTGCGGATGACTCTGCAGCACCGAATGAGAGAACTCCAGGTCCTCCTTTGCCAGGGTATCAAATTTGTAAAAATTTACAAACGTGTTCTCCCCTGACCACGTAGCTGCTCGGCAGAGTTGTAATGCCGAGACCCCTCGGGCAGCCGCCCAAGATGAGCCCACCTTCCTTGCGGAATGGATTTAGGCTGTGGCAGGCCTGCCACAGAATGTACAAGTTGAATTTTGTTACAAATCCAACGAGCAATCGACTGCTTAGAAGCAGGTGCACCCAACTTGTTGGGTGCATACAGTATAAACAGCGAGTCAGATTTTCTGACTCCAGCCGTCCTTTAAATGTATATTTTTAAGGCTCTGACAACGTCCAACAACTTGGAGTCCTTCAAGTCGTCTGTAGCCGCAGGCACTACAATAGGCTGGTTCAGGTGAAACGCTGATACCACCTTAGGGAGAAAATGCGGACGCGTCCGCAGCTCTGCCCTATGTCGAATGGAAAATTAAATAAGGGCTTTTATAAGACAAAGCCGCCAGTTCAGATACTCTCCCGGCCGAAGCCAGGGCCAGTAACATAGTCACTTTCCATGTGAGATATTTCAAATCCACATTCTTTAGTGGTTCAAACCAATTGGATTTGAGGAAATCTAAAACTACATTTAGATCCCACGGTGCCACCTTAGGCACCACAGGAGGCTGTATATGCAGTACTCCTTTGATAAAAATCTGGACCTCAGGGACTGAGGCCAATTCTTTTTGGAAGAATATTGATAGGGCCGAAATTTGAACCTTAATAGATCCCAATTTGAGACCCATAGACAATCCTGATTGCAGGAAATGTAGGAAAACGACCCAGTTGAAATTCCTCCATCGGAGCACTCCGCTGCTCGCACCACGCAACATATTTTCGCCAAATACGGCGATAATGCTTCGCGGTGACTTCCTTCCTTGCCTTTATCAAGGTAGGAATGACTTCTTCTGGAATGCCTTTTCCTTTTAGGATCTGGCATTCAAACGCCATGCCGTCAAACGCAGCCGCGGTAAGTCTTGAAAAAGACAAGGACCCTGCTGAAGCAGGTCCCTTCTCAGAAGTAGAGGCCACGGATCGTCCGTGACCATCTCTTGAAGTTCCGGGTACCAAGTCCTTCTTGGCCAATCCGGAGCCACTAGTCTTACTCCTCTTTGCCGTATAATCCTCAATACCTTTGGTATGAGAGGCAGAGGAGGAAACACATATACCGACTGGTACACCCAAGGTGTTACCAGCGCGTCCACAGCTATTGCCTGCGTATCTCTTGACCTGGCGCAATACCTGTCCAGTGTTTTGTTGAGGCGAGACGCCATCATGTCCACCATTGGTTTTACCCAACGGTTTAATAGCATGTGGAAAACTTCTGGATGAAGTCCCCACTCTCCCGGGTGAAGGTCGTGTCTGCTGAGGAAGTCTGCTTCCCAGTTGTCCACGCCCGGGATGAATACTGCTGACAGTGCTATCACGTGATTCTCCGCCCAGCGAAGGATCCTGGCAGCTTCTGCCATTGCCCTCCTGCTTCTTGTGCCGCCCTGTCTGTTTACATGGGCGACTGCCGTGATGTTGTCCGACTGGATCAACACCGGTCTTCCTTGAAGCAGAGGTTCCGCCTGGCTTAGAGCATTGTAGATTGCTCTTAGTTCCAGAATGCTTATGTGAAGAGACTTTTTCAGGCTCGACCACACTCCCTGGAAATTTCTTCCCTGTGTGACTGCTCCCCAGCCTCTCAGGCTGGCATCCGTGGTCACCAGGATCCAATCCTGCATGCCGAATCTGCGGCCCTCCAATAGATGAGCCTCCTGCAACCACCACAGAAGGGATACCCTTGTCCTCGGCGACAGGGTTATCCGCAGGTGCATCTGAAGATGCGACCCTGACCATTTGTCCAACAGATCCCTTTGCATGGAATCTGCCGAAAGGGATTGCTTCGTAAGAAGCTACCATTTTTTCCCAGGACTCTTGTGCATTGATGTACAGACACCTTTCCTGGTTTTAGGAGGTTCCTGACCAGGTCAGATAACTCCTTGGCTTTTTCTTCGGGAAGAAAAACCTTTTTCTGAACTGTGTCCAGAATCATCCCCAGGAACAGCAGACGAGTTGTCGGCATTAATTGGGATTTTGGAATATTCAGAATCCATCCGTGCTGCTTTAGCACCTCTTGAGATAGTGCTAAACCCATCTCTAGCTGTTCTCTGGACCTTGCCCTTATTAGGAGATCGTCCAAGTATGGGATAATTAATACGCCTTTTCTTCGAAGAAGAAATATTATCTCGGCCATTACCTTTGTAAAGACCCGAGGTGCCGTGGACAAACCAAACGGCAGCGTCTGAAACTGATAGTGACAGTTTTGTACAACGAACCTGAGGTACCCCTGGTGTGAGGGGTAATTGGAACGTGGAGATACGCATCCTTGATGTCCAAGGATACCATAAAGTCCCCTTCTTCCAGGTTCGCTATCACTGCTCTGAGTGACTCCATCTTGAACTTGAACTTCTTTATGTACAGGTTCAAGGACTTCAGATTTAGAATAGGCCTTACCGAGCCATCCGGCTTCGGTACCACAAAAAGAGTGGAATAATACCCCTTCCCTTGTTGTAGAAGAGGTACCTTGACTATCACCTGCTGAGAATACAGCTTGTGAATGGCTTCCAAAACCGTCTCCCTTTCTGAGGGGGACGTTGGTAAAGCAGACTCCAGGAAACGGCGAGGTGGCTCTGTCTCTAATTTCAACCTGTACCCCTGAGATATTATCTGCAGGATCCAGGGATTTACCTGCGAGTGAGCCCACTGCGCGCTGTAATTCTTGAGACGACCGCCTACCGCCCCCGAGTCCGCTTGCGAAGCCCCAGCGTCATGCTGAGGCTTTTGTAGAAGCCGGGGAGGGCTTCTGTTCCTGGGAAGGAGCTGCCTGTTGCTGTCTCTTCCCTCGTCCTCTGCCTCGTGGCAGATATGAATAGCCCTTTGCTCTCTTATTTTTAAAGGAACGAAAGGGCTGCGGTTGAAAGGTCGGTGCCTTTTTCTGTTGGGGAGTGACTTGAGGTAGAAAGGTGGATTTCCCGGCCGTAGCCGTGGCCACCAAATCCGATAGACCGACCCCAAATAACTCCTCTACGCATCGCCTGTCCACTGTCGTGTCCATAAAGCTCTTCTGGCCGAAATGGACATAGCACTTACCCGTGATGCCAGTGTGCAGATATCTCTCTGTGCATCACGCATATAAAGAAATGCATCCTTTATTTG